>NC_058523.1:254480300-254487800 GCF_904849725.1 Hordeum vulgare subsp. vulgare | reverse complement strand
TTGGTCGCCAACGTGTATGTCCTCGCACTTCAGGGTGTTTGAAGACCGGATGATCAAAACATGGTCTTTCAACGGGTCCCTCTGAATCCCTGTCGGTGCCCATCCATTCCTACCGTTCTTCTACATCTGCTAGCACCGCCTGTCCAGAGTCGCCGCGTTGTCCAACCAAGCCAGAGCCCATAATGACTTGTGGCCGTGCAGGTAAGCCTTGGGTCATGAAAATATCCGTCCGTCTCTTTGAGCCTCGGTGAAGCTTTCCGCAGGATGTCATGGCCTCTCCAGCATCCCGGGTCATCCACTTGGTTCTCCAGGGAGCCGATCAACCGTCCTTCACCCAGAGTTGCATTGCGTCCGAGATCTTGAAAATCTTGTCTTAACCTCGCATCACTCGTGTTATGCACTCAACGGAAATCCCGTCTACTCAAGCATAGCAATATGAAATTTGTCGTCACGGGGCCAAGTATCGGGGTTGTTGTGTGCCTACCACATGATACTACAATCTATACTTAAATTTCCAAGTACCTACTCATCATGCAATTGGGCATAGGATGGTAGAACTACGATGCATAAAACATAGGTGATAGTATGATCAAAGTGACTTGCCTGGTATTACGTGATGAAGATAGTCGCTCTCAAAATCCTGATAATTCTACTCGCCACACTCCGAGCAATCTATCGTAAACAAATAGCATTCAATAAACATTCATGCCAAAGAGGAAGAACCAAGAGAACATAAGTACAAAGCATGTTTTGGTGCAAAATAACAACGTACTAAGGTTTAATAAAAAGGTCCTAAGTGTGTTGTAAAGTGAAGGTGCATGAATGAGATCAAAAGAGTTAATGGACGAGGAACCATTGCTATATAAGCTCGACTTGCAAACACTATGGGAGATGATTAAAAATATTGGGAGAACAACATGAATGTTGTTTGACAAATAGTATAAGACATAAGAATTTATTTGTAGAAAGAATTTCTTGAAATGGAGCACTACAACGCAAGTTATAGCGAATTGAAGTATGAATTAAATTTGCATTAAAAAGGTCAAGAGAAGTTGAACTGAAGTAGAATAGTTATGTACAAAAATATATGACATGAGTGTTTAGGGGTGAAATGAATCAATTGAAAAGGTGGTACGATTTGCAAGATAAGATCAAATGAATGTTCGAATACAAATTTGAATCTCTCAAATTTGTAAGGTTCAAAGTTCGAAACTAATGATGCTATTGGATATAGTAGATCAATATGAGCGTGTATAAAAAAGAATTACTAGATTTGAAATAGCGGATCAAAAGATACAAATACTTCAATATAACATTGAATCGACTTAGAACGAGGTGAACACTTTTGGGCACTAATAGATAAATCTGATTTGATCGAAATTATAAGTTGAAAAGTTAAAACTAATGATACAAACAGGAAGATTACTTTGATACGAATCCGACGCAATTGAATTCATCTAAAACGGAGCTACGGATAAAAAGATATGATCAAAAGAAGTTTGAATATGAATATGAACAAATTTCGAAATTTGAAAATTTCAAAAAGTTGATACGATAGGTTCACAGGATAGGTGGGATCAAGACGAAACTCTAGGCGTTGGTTTCATCTAATTCGGATAAACGAGTAAAAAGTTATGGCTATTTGAAAAATCAGGGCCAAGCTGTTTTACGGAATAAAAGTGCTACGTGTAAAAGAATCTAGCACTAATGTGGAAATATGAAGACTAATTAACATATCTAATTACTCTACCGTATACTAGTATAGGAATACTAGTCTAGAAATAATAAACTACGGGAGTAAAAAAAATACGAAGAGAAATACCTTTAGAATGGAGAGTAAGAATTAATTCCAATAAGGAGACGACTTCCAGAAATCCCGCCGAAGAGAAGGAAAAATTATTTTTATTTAATAAATCTAGTTAAACCAAAAGATTGATTTAACCCGAAATAGATGATTTTTGGATGCTCCTATGGATCTATATTTGTAGGTGGAAGGGAGGTCTAATGGTCCACACATAGGCAATGCGGGACTAAACATATACGTAAAGAGGAGAAAATAGAAAAGGAGGTAAGATGTGCCGCATGGGCCAATAGTTCGGCCACCTGCAGCGAGCGGTCCGGCACTCCGTGGCCTTTGTTTCTTTTATTTTATTTTTTTGCGAACGAACAATTTTTTTTTAAAACAAAGAAAAAACGTATAAATGAAAAAGAGAGAACATTTTATATAGACATATTATATATCAAAATTTTCGGAATAAAATTTTCAAAAACATGAACATATTTTCAAAACCAAAAAAATATTTTAAAAAAAAAATATTTGTTTGCAATAACTTTAAAATGAAAAGGAATTTGAATTTCAAATAAATTGCAAATACTTAGAATTTGAATCAAGACATAGTCTCTGATTTTGGAGGGTCATTTTCCTCCTCTCGTTTGATGTTTTTTTTAATCAAAGGGTTTTGAAAATATTCAAACTCAAAATTGAAAATGGATTCAAAATAGAAAATTTTGGGAAAGTCATTTTATTCCCTCTCATTTTTTTGAGAAGTTTCAAATTCCACTCAAGTTTCAATCACTCAAACAAACAAACAATCAATCTAATAATTATATTAATATTCAAAAATTTATAATTTTGGGATGTTACAAACTACCACACTTAAAATGAATCTCGTCCTCGAGATTCGAAGAGGCTAGAAAGAAAAGGTTATGGTTTGGGGGGGTCTTCTAACAAATATAGTCTCCTGCAAAGTGGGGTGCTACCACACTTAAAATGAGAGTTACTGGTCGCTCAAATTTTTAACAATTCTCTCGGGTCTTGGCATCTCCCTCATCACATTCTTCATGGTAACTTCTTTGGTGAAGTTCTTCCATTATATTCATAATGTTTCCATCAAAATCGGGTCCTGGGACTTCTCTACTCGCGAGGAGGAGTCCTGGGAGGAGGAGTCCTGCTCGGGATGGAATACTGGTGCGGCTCGGTTCCTCTCATTGGCTGGGCACGTGCTGGTACGTGGGGTGGAGCCCCCTGGTCAAAGCTCGAGCAGGAGAAACAAAAGAAAAAAAATATGGGGCTCGGTCTCCTAGCGCAGGGAGCACATGGCCACCTAGGACTTGCTTATCCCATGGGAATCGCTGATGCATGCTGCTCTCCTAGCTGGAGCACGTGGTGCTGGCTGGAGATCTGGCTCGGTGCTGGTGGTGCGGTCCGGCCTGGCTTGGCCAGCTGGGCCGGCTAGTCCAGTTTTTTTTTAAAGTAAAAAAAATACAAAAAAAAGTATTAAAATAATATATATCTATATATCTTTTTAGAAAAAAAAACAGAGAAAAAATAATAACGATAATATACGTATACAAAAATACATACATATGTATATTAAAAACAAACGCATATAGTAATATATATATATAGGTATATATAGATACATATATTGAAATCTAATATAGATATATATATATATAAGTATAAAATAAGTATCCTAATAAATACTAAAGGAAACCTAGTTTCACCTAATGCAAATTTTAAAAATAGTCTTAATGCAATTGACCACACAAAAAGCATTTAAAAACATAACTAAAAATAATTTCGGGCATTATAAAAATTTGCAAAATCAATTCGGTAACTCCAAATAATATTTGAAACGTTATGCACTTTAATTCGACATGGGAGAAGTGATACTATCTCCACTCCAATAAATTGCTCGAAGTTGCAAAATGAATAAAATTTTCAGAAGAACAAAATAATGCATAGAAGAATATGAGATGCATATGAATGATCTATTAACATCCGAATTTAAGAAAATTGGGATGTTACAAACCTACCCCCCTTAAGATGAATCTCGCCCTCGAGATTCGGGTTGGCCAGCAAATAGGTGTGGGTGCTCCTGCTTGAGATCCTCCTCTCGTTCCCAAGTAGCCTCTTCTTCGGTATGATGATCCCACTTAACTTTGCATAACCTGATTGTCTTGGTGCGAGTAACTCTCTCTGCTGTCTCCAGAATCTTAACAGGCTTCTCCTCATATGTCAAGTCAGTGTCCAACTGAATTGCCTCAAGTGGTACTGTATCTCTCAAAGGAACATCTGCCATCTCGGCATGACACTTCTTTAGCTGGGATACATGAAACACATCTGGATAATCCTTCACAACCGGCGCCTCTTCCAGGCTACCCCCCTTAAGAGAGTTCACCTGCATCCTCTTATGCTGGTACTTACATACATATTTGATTCTCTTCCCTCCTGGTGCACTGAGAGAGATAGATCGACTAGCACAATTGATAACTCCTTCATATAATTGTAACCAGTCCATACCCAAAATAATATCCAGACCTTGTGACTTCAATATGATCAAATCTGTAGGGAACTCATGCTTCCCAATAGACAAGTTTAACTGATGACAACCAACACCTGCTATCATCTCAACTCCTGGGAACTCACTCTAATAGGCATACTAAGGGTTTTGGTTGGCAAGAATAGATGAGTAATAGATAGAATAGGTCTAGAGGAATATAGATATTCTACCCATATGCATATTATGATAAAGGTAATATATATGAGGCAACAAAACATCATAGAAATAACACAAAGAAGAATAACAATAAACAAACATATCTATCTATATAGTCGAATAATTCCGACAAGATCCTAGTTTAACGAACAAGCAAAATAACAATCAAGGAAGCAACCTAGTATCGTCATGCCACAAAGCGGGCATAATCAGATACGCTAACACGTTAATAGCGCAAATAAAAACAAGATAAGTGGTGGTCTCAACACTAGTTCCTACTTAAGCTGGTCAAGATACTAGAGTGGTTGTGTAATGAAAGAGTAAGATGTAGACAAAGTTTATAGAATAAATTTAGACTCCTATGGCTTTTCTAATCCATTTTCTAGGGCCACAACCTACAGTCAACGCATTGCTCTGATACCATCTGTAACGACCAAACCTCGAAGGATTTGAGTCTCTGTGCTTTACTGTGCTAGTCCCTGGATCGACTCGCTAGCACACACAGTATAGATGAAAACCAGATATAGCAAGTGCATCATTTATAATAACGTATGATCCAGAATTTATAAAATATAACAATCTGCATAGCACTTAGCTAGCTTTATTGTATTAAACAGCGGAAAAGTAGTAGAATAATTACGATGAGTCCCATCATAGCCCACTGGCGATGTTGAGTGAAGACTCGCGACCCTAACGGTACCTTACTCCTCGTCTGAATATCCTGCAACATGATATGTTGCAGCCATATAGGTCAATACTTTCAATGTATTGGCAAGTTACACAGGAAAAGTAATATAACAGACCTACATGTATATGCATAGTATAACAAGAGAAAGGCTGATGGTTATTTTGCAGAAAGCTGATGTTATCCTCACAACTACCTAATAGTCAAGTTTTAGTTTGTTTGCTACAATAACTCACATATGGTTGAATTGGCATCTCCAACTCCAACCTATTACCATCATTAAGTTTCCCACCAAGTTTTATTAAGTGTGTCATCTGTCAAGATCATCCAACAACTGTAATGGCCTAGCTGCTCAAAATTGTCCATATCCGGGGACACGGCTAATCATGATTAGTTTATACACTCTGCAGAGTTAGTACGCTGTACCCACTGGACCCAACCCGAAGATTGAGACGAAGTCTTTCAGAAGCACTCACCTAGTTCCACAGGAGGCCCATCCCACCTATCATAGCTACATCAGCTGGCACATCCGGGTAAGGTTTCCACGACTGATCAACTAAGCCAGAGCCCATAATAGCCAGTGGTCGCACAAGGAAGCTACTAGTCACTAAGTCTGTTTGATCTTTTTGAACCTTGGCGACATTCCACTTACATTCAGAGGGTAGAAACCATGATGTTCTTGAAACCACCCAACAATACCATATCCGCCCAGAGGTGAATTAAATCCTTAATTACTACTCAAATTTATTTTGTAGTAATCCTCACATAATCTCAATGAATACAGGAACCAATCCCCGTCTACATAGCATAGCAAAACTACAAATACCACGATCTTCAATGACGAGGGGATATAGCTCAATAGCATAGCAATAATAATCTTCCTATACATGCATAATTTTCATAGGATGGTATAATACTACATGCATAGAAAAATAATAGGTAAAGGATGATCAACATGTAACTTGCCTTGATTCTGGTTCAGAAAGTCACACTCCTGACAATAGTTTGCGTCGCACTCCGCACAATCTACACGTTGCAAACAATCACACCAATCAATCACCACCATCACATAACACCTAATAAAACCATCGGCAATAAAACAACTTGTTTAAAACCCAAGCATAAATAGCATGGCAACAGGTATAAAATCATCTACATGCTGATACGATGACAACGCAAAAAGAATCAACTAAACCGGGTGATCGGTTTGCAAAATATGGCCTCCGGTAGGTTTAAAATAATCTATTTTAACAAAAAAATTAATTTTCCTCAAACTGAAAACTACTGGTTCTAACATGTTCTACTCATCAATACGAGATCACAGGAAAAAGAATTTCCTGAATCGGAGTTACGAGTAAAAAGATAAACGCGTTTCAAAATTATACCGAGAATCTGACACACCTAAAAACAGATTAAAAACATATTAAATTCGCCCAGAAGTTGTTCATCGGGGTTTGATGAAACGGCTCGTGCGTGCATTCTCACCACGAACAGCAGGGAAAAACGGAACCGTCTCGGTGTGGTACCTCCGATGGTGCTTCTCCGGTGGCGGTCGGACAAACTCCGGTGACGCGCGCAAACTCCGGTGAACGGCTTCGCGAACTCCGGTGGATGGTGAGGTGCTCCGGCGATGGCGGCACCGGCGTCGGCGCGGTGAGGGGCGGCTCCTCTGCGGTCTAGGCGAGATGGGGGTCTGGCTCAGATCGAAATCAGCACAAGAATCGGGTCCTCGGACTTTTCTACTCGCGAGGAGGAGTCCTGCTCGGGATGGAATACTGGGGCGGCTCGGTTCCTCTCGTTGGCTGGAGCGATGGAATCGCTGGGGTGCTAGGCACGTGCTGGTACGTGGGGTGGGGCCCCCTGGTCAAAGCTCAGGCAGGAGAAACAAAAGAAAAAAAATAGATGGGGTTCGGTCTCCTAGCGCATGGAGCACATGGCCACCTGGGACTTGCTTGTCCCATGGGAATCGCTCGTTGCATGCTGCTCTCCTCGCTGGAGCACGTGGTGCTGGCTGGAGATCTGGCTCGGTGTTGGTGGTGCGGTCCGTCCTGGCCTGGCCAGCTGGGCCGGCTAGTCCAGTTTTTTTTTAAAGTAAAAAAAATACGAAAATAAAAAGTATTAAAATAATATATATCTATATATTTTTTAGAAAAAAAAAGAAACAAACAGAGAAAAAATAATAACGATAATATACGTATACAAAAATACATACATATGTATATTAAAAACAAACGCATATAGTAAGATATATATAGGTATATATAGATACATATATTAAAATCTAATATATATATATATATATATATATATAAG
>NC_058523.1:254465300-254470300 GCF_904849725.1 Hordeum vulgare subsp. vulgare | reverse complement strand
TGTTTAGGGTGTGTCTGGGGGCTCCGGCGAGGCCTCCGGCGCATACTCCGGCCGACGCACCTCAACGTAGAGGTGCATAACCATCGAGAATGCGCCTACGGGCCCAGGAACCCGGGCACTCACTCCAGCCGAACGCTTTTCCCCCCGGAAGCACCACGTCTTCACCAAAGGCACGCTCGGGGGCTCCGTCTATACGGCCTAGAAAAATAGGAAAATGAGTTATGCTCCGACACCCTCCCCCTTCTATACAATAGTCGAGAATTGTCGCCAAATACCTTGCCCGAGGGGAAGTTGTCGGAAGAGTATAGCCTCCTGCTTGCCGGGGATCTGAAGCCCCGGCAAAAGACCCAAGCGTCGCGGGGAGAAGTGCCACGGCATGACAGATAAGTGATAAATATTTCAGATTGAGATTTCAGAGTAGATAGGTTGTTCCCTTTCTGAAAGATCGCAAACCTTGTTTGAGAAACCTGCGCGTATATGGAACCTTGTCAGGATCACTGCGCCTTAGTTCTATTTTGAACTAGTTCAACGACCTGAACGGCCACAGAGTGCCTTCTCACTGTTTTGAACCTATTCAACAGTCTAAGTGGCTAAATAGAACCTTATTTCGCCTCGAACCGCGGTCGACGATCTAATGGTTGCACTGAGTGCGGCAAGGAGCCTTGCCGGTAACGACCCCTCAAGCGAACTGCTAAGGATTCGTTCCTCAAAGCACTAGCGGCAGGACCAGTCGCGCCGGCAAGCTTCCGGAAAATCCAAAAGGCGTATCATTCAAGGAGAAGCATCAGACGCAAGGGAAACAACATTTCATTCATTTGTTTGAAACAAACTCAGACATATTACATGAATGATTTTTGCTACTCTAACCTATTACACTGTCCTTCGGCGAGGGACATGCTCGCCGGACAGAAGTTCAAGAAGACAAAAAGCGGGACGACCCCCGGTGCAACCCAGGCTGGTTTTCTCCTGGACCACCACTACGCATTGGAGAACGAGAGCGGAAGATAAGGCGACCCGAGGGGATGAAGAAGCCATATCCCGCGATCACACCTCCTCAAAGACGAGGCATCAATGCAGGCTCCTGCAGAGTAACCCCACTGGGCGGGGGAGAGCCGTGAGCGGGCCTCGGCGGCAGGGCCGGTAGTCAGACGGAGCTCGAGGAGTCGTACTCCGACCTGGCCCCCCGAGATCCTGATGTGCCAAGAGCGTCACTGCCACCGTTGTCCTCCTCGTCGCTATCGCTCGAGGAGCGACATTCGGCGCCGCTTGACCTCTCTTCGCAGCAGACGATACGCTCACCTGAGCGCCCGTAAAACTTGACGGATAGCATATTATCCTCCGTTAGCTTGAAGCGGAGGATATGCCCATCCTCGATGCTTCGGGCGCGGGCAAAGGCTTTCCAGCCCCTCCCAAGCAACATGGAGCGGCGCTTCGCGTACTCCGCGTGCACTTGCATAGCGCCTGCAACCAAAAGACAGGGGTATTAGCGACCTCCATCACCCTAGCAAAAGGGCGAGGGAGATGCAATTTGGCCCCGCGGGATGCCGTGCGGCTCTACGACGAACTCCAGCGCCATACCGTCTGAGTGCCCGCCAAGCACGGGAGAGGACGGAGGTGTTGGCCTCCGCGGCCTCCCCGGCCACGGCCTCCGCGGAGACTGCGGCTCCTCGCCCCTCCGCCACCACGGACGCTTGTGCCGCCCTCCAAGGCTTCATCCGTTTAAGCTGTGGCATGATCCGAGTGGGATCCACTTGCCGCCCTGGCGGCCGATGGTGGCGTCCCTCGTCCCCTAGCCATGGTTACGGGCGAGCGCCACCTGGAGCTAGAAAAGATTCTACAGATCCAACCTAGGGGTGGTGGATGTTCCAAGAGCTGATGGATGAGAAAAAACCCCTCGCGAACTCCCTAATTTATAGGGTGAGGCGCGCGGGGGGAGGGGGGTGGCGGGGCGAGCTCCCCTACCTCGAGAAACTGCCGCTCCTATCGCCCAATCACCCATGATCACGGGCGAATAGGGAACAGCCTTGCTGCACCAATGCATGCAGGGGTGGGCCCTGCCACGACTACGACCATTATGGCCACGAACGCCACTTACCTGACTTTACTACGCATGCTTCACGCGTGGCAGTAATGCATCGGGAGGTGCGGAGCCTACCGTGCGCACACTTCTCTACCTCGCGTGTTTGATGCGCGGCGTGGGGAAGGGCCGCGCAACGGCTCCAAAGGTATAGAGTCCCCTGTTGAGGAAAGCCATGCAATACTTTGGGCCTAGGCTAGCAACGCCCCGCGCGCATGCATGGCTCAGGCCCAGGGGCTCCTGTCGGTGCAGAGAGACTGGGGTCCCCTGTGCCCCAGACTTGTACACGGGCATCGCCGACGCCCCTGATGGTAGTGTACCGGGAAGATTAGCAGAAAGGCAGTCCAAGACCCACTGAGGCCACACCCTTCCCTCACTGCGAGGGGCGTGGAGTACAAGGGCTCCAGACGCAAGGCCCTGGCAAGCCCTCCTTGCCGAGAAGGTTCCCAAGGCCCCGGCAAGTCCGCTTCGCCGGGAAGACTACTCGAAGAATGGCAATACCCCGGACAGTTTCCCTTGCACGGAAGGATCGCACAGACTAGCGAGGCCCCCCCGGCAAGCCCTCCTTGCCGGGAAAGTGTTCAAGGCCCCGGCAAGCCCTCCTTGCCAGGAAGGTGACCAAGTAACCCGATGGAGGCTCTAGGCCAGCAAGCCTGTGTTCGCTGCCAGGTGTCCCACGAGTTTCTACCACAATCTGACCGCTCCAGCACATCCCTCGTGTGCCATAACAAGGCCACGAGAACAACAACAACAACAACAACAACAACAACAACGACGACGACGACGACAGCAATAGCAACAACAACAACAACAACAACAACAACAACAACAACAACAACAACAACAACAACAACAACAGTAACAACAACAACAACCACAACAACAACAACAACAACGAGGGCGACGACAGCAACAACAGTAACAACAAAAACGACATCGACAACAACAAGGACGACGACGACGATGACAAAAACGACGATAGAAAGACAACGATGACGACAATGATGACAATGATGACGGTGACGACGCCGGTAACAACAACAACAACAACAACAACAACAACAACAACAACAACAACAACAACAAGAAAAACAACAGTAACAACACAACAACAACAACAACAACAACAACACCAAGAAGAAGAACAACAACAATAATGACAACAACGGCAACGATGACAGTGACAACAACAACAACAACAATGAAAAAACAACAACAATAACAACAACGACAACAACAACATCGAAGACAACGATGACGGCGATGACGATGACGACGTTAACAACAAAAACGACAACAACGACGACGACAACGATAATGACGAGAACAAGGATAAGGATGACAACAATGATAATGACGAGGACAAGGACAACAACGACAACAACAACAACGAGAACAACAGTGACAACAACGTCAACAACGACATCAACGGCAACAATGAAAAGAACAAAAACAACGAAGACGATGACGATGACGATGATGAAAACAACAACAACATCAATAACAACAACCACTTCAACAACAATAACAACAACAACAGAACAACAACAACAACCACAACAACAACCACCACCACCACCACAACAACAACAACGATGACGATGACGACGACAACAACGCAACAAAGACAATGATGACAATGACAAGAACAACGACAACTACGACAACGACAACAACAACAACAAGAAGAACGACAACGACAAATTGACAACAACGACTGATGACCCACAAGTATAGGGGATCAATCGTAGTCCTTTCGATAAGTAAGAGTGTCGAACCCAATGAGGAGCAAAAGGATCTGAGAAGTGGTTTTCAGCAAGGTAAAATCTGCAGGCACTAAAATTGTCGGTAACAAGTGTTTGTGTGGTGAGATGATTCGTAGCAAGCAACAAGTAACAAAAGTACCAACAGTGCAGCAAAGTGGCCCAATCCCTTTTGTAGCAAGGGACAAGACTGGACAAAATCTTCTAGGAGGAAAAACACTCCCGAGGACACACAAGAATTTCTGTCATGCTAGTTTTCATCATGTTCATATGATTCGCGTTTGTTACTTTGATAGTTTGATATGTGGGTGGACCGGCGCTTGGGTACTGCCCTTACTTGGACAAGCATCCCACTTATGATTAACCCCTCTAGCAAGCATCCGCAACTACGAAAGAAGAATTAAGACAAAGTCTAACCATAGCATTAAACTAGTGGATCCAAATCAACCCCTTAGGAAGCAACACATAAACTAGGGTTTAAGCTTTTGTTACTCTAGCAACCCATCATCTACTTACTACTTCCCAATGCCTTCCTCTAGGCCCAAATAATGGTGAAGTGTTATGTAGTAGACGTTCACATAACACCACTAGATGAAAAACAACATACAACATATCAAATTACCGAACGAATACCAAATTCACATGACTACTATTAGCACGACTTATCCCATGTCCTCATGAACAAAAGTAACTACTCACAAAGCATAATCATATTCATGACTAGAGAGGTAATGAGTAGTATCAAGGATGGGAACAAAAATTCTTCCACCAAGTAATCCAACTAGCATCAACTACAAAGAGTAATCAACACTACTAGCAACCTTACAAGTACCAATCGAAGTCGCGAGACGGAGATTGGTTACAAGTGATGAACTAGGGTTTGTAGATGAGATGATGCTGATGAAGATGTTGATGGTGACGAGTCCCCTCCGATGAGAGGAGTGTTGCTTATGACGATGGCGACGATTTCCCCCTCCGGGAGGGAAGTTTCCCCGGCAGGATTGTCCTGCCGGAGCTGCTCAAGTTCCCCCGCGTCGCGGCGGCGAATCCACGAAAAAGCTCCTCCTTGATTTTTTTTCCAGACGAAACCCTTCATATAGGAGAAGAGGGGGGCAAGTGGGCCAGCATGTTGCCCAGAAGCCCTCACGGCGCGGCCTGGA
>NC_058523.1:254425300-254450300 GCF_904849725.1 Hordeum vulgare subsp. vulgare | reverse complement strand
AGGAAAGTCGTACTACTAAGAGGGGGTCCGCGTCGGAAAGGTTTGGGTCGAATCATCACTTACGCATTTAGTGCGCCACCTTTTCCCTAGCTACAATGGAGCTCCATACCCATCTTTGATGTTTATGCAAAAGGGCAAGCAGTAGTACCGCTCTAAGAGCGGTAGTAATTTTTTACTACCGCCCTTTAAGCAGTAGTAATTTTTTACTACCGCTCCAATCCACTTTTTCGCATACTTTTCTCCCCACAGTAGTAGGCACTTGTAATTTATTACTACCTTGGTTACTACTACAACAACAACAACAACAATCATAACAACAACAACAACAACCCCAACAACAACAACCACAACCACAACAACAACAACAACAACCACAACAGCGAGAACAACGACAACTATGAAAACAATAACAACAATGACGAGAACATAGACAATAACATCAACAACAATAGCAACGACAACAACAACAACAACAACAAGGACGACCACAACGACAATGATGAGAACAATGATAACAACGACAACAACAACCACAACAACAACACAGACTCCAACGACAACAGCGAAAACGATGACAACGACGACGACGACGACAATGACGACAACGACAACGATGACAACAACGACAATTAAGCCAACATTAACAACAACGACGACAACAACGACAATTACGGCAACAATAACAACAACGATGACAACAACATCAACAACGATAGCAACAACCACAACAACAACAACAACAAAAAAGACAACGACAATGATGACGATGGCGACGACGACGACGACGATAACAGTAACGACAACAACAACGACGAGAACAATGACAATAACGATCACAACAACAACAATGAAAACAACGGCCACAACAACAACAATAACAACAACAACAACGAAGAAGAGGACGATGACAACAACAACAATAACAAAAACAAGAATAACTACTACTACTACTACTACTACTACAACAGCAACAACAACAACAACAACGACGACGACGACGACAACGACGATGAAAACAAAGACAACGACGATGAAAACAACAACAACAACAACAACGACAGCAACAACAATAACAACAACAACAACAACGAACGTAACAACGACGACGACGACAACAACAACAACAATGACGACGACGATGACAACGATGACGATGAGGATGACGCCGACAAGAACAACGACAACCACAACAACAACAATAATAACAACAAGAACAACAACAAAAACAACAACAACAACAACAACAACGTCGACAAGAACACGGGTTCTGCGACGACCGCGGCTCCACGCCCCTCCTCCACCACGGGCGCTCGTGCCGCCTTCCGCAGGTGCACCCCCTGAAGCTGTGGCATGATCCGAGTGGGATCCCCTTGCCACCCTAGCGGCCAATGGTGACCTCCCTCGTACCCTAGCCATGGTTAGGGGCGAGTGCCACCTCGAGTTAGAAAATATTCTACAGATCGAAATGTAGGGGTTGGGATGTTCCAGGAGCTGATGGATCAGCAAAACCCCCTCGCAAACTGCCAAAGTTATAGCGCCGGGCGTGGGGGGCTAACACCCCTCATTCGAGAAACCGCCACCCCTTCCGCCCAGTCACCCATGATCACGGGCGAACAGGGAATCGCCCCGCTGCACCAATGCATTCGGGGGCGGGTCCTCAGGAGGACATGACTACCTTTGATATTATCACAATCGTTGCATATGCGTATTTGTTTGAGGTGATTTTTGATAAAACTCATACAATAGTTTATTTATGTTATCCAGAACAAAAATACTTCACATGTTTTTATTTTATGCCTAAATGCAGAATGGCCGAACACTTGTATGAATCACGTGTGATGACAAGGGAAGAGAAATGGTTGGATGCTATTCAAGAGGTTCTCTCATGTCAAAGGAAATAATAAGTTGTTGTTCAAGAAGTTCTCTCACGTCACTTTTAGCCCAAGAGAAGATAGAAGTCCAAGTCTTTCACGTTCTGGACTCAGATTCGGACTTCACAAACATACCTGTACCAAAACTCCTTCAACGTTTTCATCCAGACTCGGAATTGCGTGATTCTTTTTGGGCTGCAAAGTAGATTTCATGTGCTTTCAGGCCCAATTGGAATCACCTTCAAATTCGTCCGAAGCGTGGAGATATAGACTAAACAATATGACGTTGCTCCACAATCCGAGTCAAACAAAGAGTCCAAAGGTGTTGCACCATCTCCACTTGGGCCCATAGGCCTTGTACGACCTAGGGTTAGTTTTAGGCTGCCTTGGGATGTACTCCCACAATCAACCTAGTAGCTTTTTGCTTGGGATTTGTTTAGTTAAAAGTTAGCCATTGCAACTTCGTGTACTTCGTTTGTGTCCAACGACCAGACTATGACCCTTTTCGGATCCCCACGCTTATCAATATTTCATCTATATTCGCAATATTCAGATTGCCATATCATATTCTTTCTTGTTCTTCGATTGCATGCCGGAAGAGACCTTCGTGGTAAGGTTTATTGTGCTCGAACGTGGTCAATATCCTCTTGGAGATTGGTTTAGCGATTCCTAAGTCGCAAACGTCGTGCACGTTTGTAGTCGGATCGTCAAAGTCGTCTCCACCAAATCGATAGTCACCTTCTCATCGAAAGATCGGGACCCTCCCCTCTATCAAGTGGTTCTATCCGGTCCTACCACGACTGCGGCCATTATGGCCACGAACGCCACTTGCCCAACCTTTACTGCGCATGCTCCACGCATGGCAGTAACGCGTCAGGAGGTGGGGAGGCTACTATGACAAGAACAATGACAACAACGACAACAACAACAATGACGACAACAGCGACAACAAAGAATACAACGACCTCGACGACAACAATAATAACGAAAACAACGATGGCGATGATGATGACGACGACGACAACAACAACAACAACAATAACAGCAACGACAACAACAACAACCACAACAACAACAACAACAACAACGACGACGTCGACTACGATGACGAGGACAACAACGACAACAATGACAATGATGAGAACAACGACAACATTGACAACAACAACAACAACGACAAAGCGAGGCAGTCAATAGCAACAACAACAAGAACAACAAGAACAAGAACAACAACAACAACAACAACAACCACCACCACAACAATAATAACAACAACAATAATAACAACCACAACAACAACCACAACACCAACAACAACAAAAACAACAACAACAACAATACAAACAAAAACAACAAAAACAACAACAACAACAACAACAACCACAACAACAACTACGACGACAACTACGATAACAACAACAACTACTACGACAACAAGCACAACAATGCCAACAAAGATAGCAATGACAACAACAACAACAACAAAAAGGATGACGACAACAACGACAACTATGAGAACAACGATAACAACGACAACAAAAACAACGACAACAAAAACAGAGACAACCACGACAATGACGGCGACGACGACAACAACAAAACAAGGACAACAACGACAACTACGACAACAACAACCACGACGACGAAAACATCGACAACTACGTCAACAACAATAGCAATGACAACAACAACAACAACAACAACAACAATGTCAATGACGGCAACCACAACAACAACAACGACAACCACAACAACAACAACAACAACCACAACAAAAACAACCACAACAACAACAACAACAACAACGACGACGACGACGACAACAACAACAATAACAACAACAACAACAACATCGACGACGACGAGAACGACAACAACAACGACAATGACGAGTACACCGACAAGAATGATAACAACAACAATGACAACGACGACAACAAAAACAACAACGATAGCAATGGCAACAACAACAACGACAACACCAATAACAACAACAACATCGACGACGATGAGAATGACAACAACAACGACAATGATGAGTACAACGACGAGAATGATAAAAAAAACAACAGAAACAACAACAACAACAACAACAACAACAATAACAACAACAACGATGACGAAGAAGACGACGACAACGGCAACAACAACAACAACAAAAACAACAACAACAACAACAACAACAACAACAAAAACAACAACAACATCAACACCACCAACAACAACGACAACGATGGGAACAATGATAACAACGACAACAACAACGGTAACAACAACAGAGACAACAACGACAACATTGACAACGATGACGATGATGACAACAACAATGACACCGACGACAACATCGAGGACAACGACAACAACAACAACTCGACAATAATAACAACAACGACGACAACATCGACAACAACGTCAACATCTGTTTGGGCATATTTCTCCCTATGTGGTTTTAGTGATTGATGACAATGCATGTGCGGTCTAATCGTGTGCATTGAGCATGTCAGATAATTCATATCTAGGCACAAGATGATTTGATGCCCCTCGGAATCTCTTGAAGATGGTTGCTTTCTACGTTTATCTTTGGTGGAATTGAATCATAGGAAAGCCTTACTATTAAGAGGGGGTCCGCGTCGGAAAGGTTTGGGTGGAATCATCACGTACACATTTAGTGTACCAGCTTTTCCCTAGCTACAATGGAGCTCCATACCCATCTTTGATGTTTATGCAAAAGGGCCAGCAGTAGTAATTTTTTACTACCGTCATCTGAGCGGTAGTAATTTTTTTACTACCGCTCCGATGGACGTTTTCACATACTTTCCCCCCACAGTAGTAGGCACTAGTAATTTATTATCACCGTGGTGTAACATCCCAATTTTCCTAATTGGGAATGTTTTACATTGTAGCTAAGCATCTATGCATATTGATTTAAATTAAGTTTGCATTTGAATTCTTTCGACTTTTGCTTTTGCATTTCCATTTTTTCTTCACACGAGAAGTGCCGGGAAATAATCTCCTGCACGCAAGAGAGAGCGGAGGAAAATGACCCTCCAAAGTGTGGGGCATTTTCGGAATATTTTGAGCCTAGAAAGCCAAAGTTTTATCGTGAAAATAATTGCAAAAGGAAAATATAGCATAAGGGATTTTTTTTCTGAAAAAAAACATTTTTTTTAAGTTTTTATTTTTGTCTTGGAAAAATGTTAATCGGGTAGAGGATATTTTTCTGATCATTTTGGTATATAATACCCTATATTAATTATTTTATTTAGTTTCCTTTTTTTTCCTTTTAGTTTCTGTTTTTAGGAAAACAACTAAAACATGATTTTTTTTAAAGGAAAGCGCCAGCCGGCGCTTTATACCCGGCCCACCTAGCCACTCAGCACGGGATCTGGGATCCCTTTCCCATCTGGTCAACCGACCGCACCGGCGCTAAGCCCACCCTGCTGACGCCTGGGCCCGCCCCCGCGACCGTGCCCACCCCGCAGCGCGCCCCAACCCGTAGCGCCACCCCCCCTTCTCCCTTTTTTTTCTTTTCTTTTTTTCCCTCTTCTTCTTCCTTCCTTTTTTCCTTCTCCCGTAGCTTTCCTTCCATGGCTGCCCGAGCCGAGCTCGCCGGGATCGCCGGGATCCGCTGCTCCTGCCTCGCCCGAGCCCCCTAGCCCCCCCTATAAATACCCCCGCAGCGCCCTCTCCCCGTTCCCCTAGCCTCCGCCCCTGCTCTCGCCCCACGACACCCCCCTCGCAATCTCGCCGGAGGGAGCCGGAGCCGAAGCCCCTGCCTCTCCCCTGCTCGCCCGAGCCCTCCCCACGACTCGCCGCCGCCGCCAAACGTCGCCGGAGAGCCGCCGCCGTCGACCGGGTCCCTCCGCTGCCGCCCCCGACGCCGGAAGCCACCTCGCCGTCGCTTGCCTCGCCTCGGCCTCGCCGGAGCAAGCTCCTCGCCGGCCATCTCCACTGTGAGCCCTGTTTTGTTTTCTCAACCGTTAGATCTTGCGTAGACGGTGTAGATTAGAAACTAGATGCCTCTTTGGTTTTAGTTAAAAGACCGCCCGGCTTTTACCCCACTTACTATTAAGCCGAAGTGTTTTTGTTATACTTCGGCCGTGTACTAGTTTTCCTCGCAGCAAACACCCATCAGCCAATCAGAAACTGCCACGTGTCTGTTAGAATATGTTCTCTTTTTTTCTGTTTAATTCCAAAACAGAGAAAGTTTCAAATTCGTTAGAATCAGTTTTTCCAATTTGAATTAGATCAAATTTAGTTTAAATCTTGTTTTGCTTAGTCCAGGAGTTTAAAAAATGACTTTGATTTGATTCTGTTTGCTAGTGCTTCCTAGTGATTATATCTTACTGTTGTATAAGTTTCAAATTTTTGTAAATATTTTTACTTGGGGTTTTAACAGAAACAAGTTTCTGCCTTAGTGACGTGTAGTGAATTCTTTCATTTAGGCCATAGCTATTTATTACTTGTGATGTTATTTTTTTTACTTGTTGTTTGATTGTAGTGCTTATGGTGTGTATTTGTTTGTATCGGTAGATCACCCGGAGTGCGAAGCTTGTTACTTAGAAGCGCTCGATCAAGACAACTATCATCAAGGCAAGTCATTTTGATCATACTATCTCCTATGTTTTTTCGATGCATGGTAGTTTCACCTTTCTTCGCCCAATTGCATGCTGCTTAGGTACTTTGAAATTTTAGTATAGGTTGTAGTATCATGTGGTAGGCACACAACAACCCCGGTACGTGGCCCCGGGACGACAAATTTCATATTGCCATGCTTGAGTAGACGGGATTTCGGTTGAGTGCATAACACGAGTGATGCGAGGTTGATTAAATAACCAAGACCGGTGAAGGAAGGTTGATCGGCTCCCTGGAGAAACCAGTGGATGACCCAGGATGCTGGAGATGGCCATGACATCTTGCGGAAAGCCTCACCCAGGCTCGAAGAGACGGACGGATGCTTCAAGGCCCAAGGCATACCTGCACAGCCACAAGTCATTATGGGCTCTGGCTTGGTTGGACAACGCGGCGACTCTGGAGAGGCGGTGCTAGCAGATGTAGAAAAACGGTAGGAATGGATGGGCACCGACAGGGATTCAGAGGGACCCGTTGAAAGACCATGTTTTGATCATCCGGTCTTCAAACACCCTGAAGTGCGAGGACATACTTGGAGGCGATGAAATCTTGTGGGGAACGTGTGCAAAACTCTACAGGGTGCCCAAACCTAATCGATTAGCCGTGTCCACGGTCATGGACAACTTGAGCCGAAGGCATTGAAATTCCCCTGAACTCTCGACACAACTTAATAATGAAGTCGGTATTAACAACAATTCGGGTACGAGAATTGGTTGGCGGAACCATCTCGTTAACAACAAACAATGTAGTAATATTTTGCTTCCAGCCCCTCTTGTTGTAGGAGAAAATTGGCTTTATGCAAAACTTATAGCCCCACCTGCCAAATATGCATGTAGAGATACTTGATTTTTTTTACCCCTCTCTTTGATGACTTGCCGGCATATTCCATATGCTGACCTACACGGCTGCAACGTATCATATTGCAGAGTACTTTTCCGACCAGGAGTGAGGCTACGATCTACGCTCAGCGACATGCCCTGGAGTCGGATGGACTCGTCTACCTGATGCTTCCGCTAGTCTTCGTTAGATATCTCATGAGATGGCCTTCAGCCACTTTATTGTAATCCATTATTGTAATAAAGTACTCGATATGAGATTTCGAATAATAAAGCTGTGTGATTGAACTCTTGATATATACATTGATGTAGTGAGTGTGTACCAGCATGACCTTGGGATGGTACGGAAACACCAGAGGCTTGACTCGTCTTGAGTCGGGTCACTACACATGGTTACTACGACAACAACAACAACCACAACAACAACATCAACAACAACAACAACCACAACAACAACAAGAACAAGAACAACAACAACAACAATAACAACAACACCACCAAGAATAACGACAACTATGACAACAACAACAATGACGAGAACATAGACAACAACATCAACAACAATAGCAACGACAACAACAACAACAAGGACGACGACAGCGACGACGACAACGACTATGATGATAAAAATGACAACAACAACCACAACAAAAAAAAGAGACTACAACGACAACAACGACAACTATGACGACGACAACAACGACAATGACCACAACAACGACAAAAACGACAACTACGACAACAATAATAAGAACGATGACAGCATCGACAACAGCGTCAACAACGATAGTAACGACCACATCATCCACAACAACAATGACGACAACAACGACGACAACAACGACAACGATGACGACGGCGACGACGACGATGACAGTAACGACAACAAAAATGACGAGAACAATGACAATAAGGATAAAAACAGTAACACCGACAACAGCGTTAACAACGACGACAACAACAACAATAACAACAACAACAACGAAGAGGACAACGACGACAACAACAACATTAACAACAACAACTACCACAAAAACAACAACAAAACAACAACAACAATAACAACAGCAACAACAACAACAACAACGACGACGACGACGACGAAGACAATGACGACGAAAACAAAGACAACGACATTGAAAACAACAACAACAACAACAACAACAACAACAACAATAATAACAACAACATCAACAACAACAATAACAATGACGACGGCGACAACAACAACAACAACGATGACGATGACAATGATGACGACGAGGATGACGATGACAAGAACAAGAACAACCACAACAATAACAATAATGACAACAACAACAAAAACAACAACAACAACAACAAATACAACAATAACAAGAATGACGACGACGACGACGAGAATGACGACAACAACAACAATGACAAGAACAACGACGACAATGATAACAACATTAACAACGACAACAGCGATAGCAATGGCACCAACAACAAAAACAACAACAACTACGTCATCATCGTCAGCATCATCAACAACAACACAAATGACAACGAACACGATGCGACGACGAAGACGACGACTAAAAAAAACAACAACAACCACAACCACAACAACAACAACAAGAACAACAACAACAACAACAACAACAACAACAACAACAACGACGACGACAACAACAAAAACAACAACAACAACAGCGATGACGACAGCGACAACGACAACGACGATGATATAACGACAACAGGGAAAACAACGAAGACAACGACAACGACAACAACAACAACACCAAAGACGACGACCACGACAACAACAACAACAATGAAAACAACAACAACAAAAATAACAACAACAACAACAACAACAACAACAACAACAACAACAATGACGACGGGGAGGACGACGATGACGACAACAAGAACAAGAACAACAACAACAACAACAACAACAACAACAATAACAACAACAACAACAACAACAACTCAACAAGAGCAACAACAAGAACAACAACAACAAAAATAACAAGAACAAGAACAACAACAACAACAACAACAACAACGATGATAACGACGAGGACGACGATGATGAGGACGACGATGATGAGGACGACGACAACAACGAAAACGGGGACAACAATGAGAACAATGACAATTATGATAGCAACAACAACAACAATAAAAACTATCGGTGCACTAGATACTGGGGTCCCTTGTGCCCAGACTTGTACCCGGGCATTTGCAACGCCCCCGACAGCAGCGTGCCAGGAAGAGTAGCAGGAAAACAACCCAAGGCAGTCCAAGGCCACGCCCTTCCCTCACGAAGTGGGCCGTGGGATACAAAGGCTCCAGACGCAAGGCCCCCGCAAGGCCTCCTTACCGGGAAGATTCCTACGGCCCCGGCAGGTACGCTTCGCCGGAAAGACTACCCGAAGATTCGCAAGACCCCAACAAGCTTCCCTTGCCAAGAAGACTCGCACAGACTCGCGAGGCCCCCGAAAAGCCCTCCTTGCCGGGAAATTGTTCAAGGCCCGGGGCAAGCCTTCCTTGCCGGAAAGGTGACCAAGTCACCCGACGGAGACTCTAGGCCACCAAGTCTCTCTTCACTCGCCAGGTGTCCCCACAAGTTTCTACCACAATACGACCGCTCCAACACACCCCCCGTGTGCCAGCACAAGGCCCAGGTGTCGATTCAGCTGGGTACGTGTCACAACCACCTTTTGGTAGGTCAGTGGTCAGACAAGGCATTTACTATCCCTGACACCAACGAAAAATTAGAGAAGTGAACACTGTTCACTGTACCTCCTGTGAGGACACTGTTGGTGACAGCTTTGCCTATAAAAGGATGCCCGAAGCTCATTCTTAAGGGTTGGGCCTTCTGGGGATCAGAGACTCCCTAATCATCTACTAAGTTATTGTAGCAAAATCACCCTACGGTAAGCCCACAATACAATCTAAGCAGGAGTAGGATTTACGCACCAAGTAGCCCGAACCTGGGTAAAAAGAATTTTGCTGGTGTTGACTGCTAGTTCCGCTCTCGACGCCGTACCTCCCTCTCCCCGCCAAACGATCAAGGGACTCCTTGAGTTTCCGATAGGTGTTCGTTTTTTCCGACATCTTTTGCGCGCCAGGTAGGGGGACGGCGATGGTTGAGAGCTTCTCCACGAATTCTAGCAAGTTCCGCCTCAGATCTTGGGAGAATGAGTGCACTACTTCGGTCCCTCAAAGAAGGGCGCAGCGGTGGTCACTCTACTTCGCCAACGGCCTCCTGGCACGTGCGCGATCGAGGGCTAGGGGGGCGGAAAACTCGAGCTCGAATGCGCCAGGCTGACGCACCGCTCCGGACAGTGCGCTGCTGTTAAGGGTGTGCCTAGAGGCTCCAGCGAGGCCTCCGGCACATACTCCGGCCAACACACCTCAACAGAGAGGTGCATAACCATCGCGAATGCGCCTACGGGCCCCAGAATCCAGGCACGCAGTCCAGCCGAATGCTTTTCCCCTCGGAAGCACTACCTCTTCGCCAAAGGCGCGCTCGTGGGATCCGCCGGTATGGCCTGGCAAAACAGGAAAAGGAGTTATGCTCCGACAACCCCCCTTCTATATACGACAGTCGAGAACTGTCGCCAAATACCTTGCTGAAAGGGAAGTTGCCAGAAGCGTATAGTCTCCTACTTGTCGGGGATCTGAAGCCCCGGCAAAAGACCCAAGTGCCCCGGGGAGAAGTGCCGCGGCACGACAGATAAGTGATATATATTTCAAATTGATATTTCAGAGTAGATAGGTAGTTCCCTTTCTGAAAGATCCCAAACCTTGTTTGAGAAACCTGCGCGTAGATGGAACCTTCTCAGGATCAGTGCGCCTTAGTTCTGTTTCGAACTAGTTCAACGACCTAAACGGCCACATAGCGCGTTCTCATTGTTTCGAACCGGTTCAATAGTCTAAGTGGCTACATAACACCTTACTTCGCCTCGAGCCGTGCTCGACGATCTAATGGTTGCACTGAGTGCGGCAAGGAGCGTTGCCGGTAACGACCCCTCAAGAGAACTACTAAGGATCTGTTCCTCAAAGCACTATGGCAGGACCAGTCACTTCGGCAAGCTTCTGGAAAACCCAAAGGCGTATCATACAAGGGGAAGAATCAGACTCGAAGGAAACAACATTTCATTCTTTTGTTTGAAACATCTCAGACATATTACATGAATGATTTTTGCTACTCCAATCTATTACACAGTCTTATGGCGAGGGACGCGTTCGCCGGACAGAAGTTCATGAAGACAAAAAGCGGCAAGGCCCCCAGCGCGACCAGTGCTGGCCCATCCTGGACCAGCATTGCGTAGCTGAGAACGGGGCCCGAAGGGAGGTTGGAACGAAGACCAGGCGATCCCGCGGTATGCGGCAGCGTCGGTTCTTCTGGATCATCAGCCCAAGCTCAGGAAGAGGAGGACCGCAGATTGACGGTGATGGTTCGACCAATGGTCAGTCTGAGGTTAGATCCTCGTACCCAGACTTGGCCTACCAAGGGCCTGACCCGTGCTGGTCGTCGCTACCATCCGACCCGTCCTCGTCGCTCTCGTGCGAGGAAGGGATGCACTCCCACTCAAGCTTTCTTCACAGTAGCCGAGGCGCGCACCCGAGCTCGCATAAATCTTGATGGAGAGCAGGTTGTCCGCCATCATCTTGATGTGAAGAACGTGCCCATCCGAGAGGTGATGGGCACGGGCGCAGCTCTTCCACCCACAACCGAGGAACAGGTGCCGAGGTCCCGGCTGCTCCACGGTCACCGCGACCCTGCCGTTGCTGCAGCCATGCACCTGCTGCCGCAACATCTTCGCTCATCACCTTGGCGAAGGCGATGGGGAGTTGAAGCCGGGTCCGAATTGAACCTTGTAGTCTGACAAGAAACTCATATGGAGTCCTTTCAACATGAGTTCCCACGGGAACGAGCACAGGAGAAGATGGAGGTGTTGGAGGAGCACTCCCCCTACCTCGGCCACGGGCTCTGCGGCGACCGCGGCTCCTCGCCCCTCCTCCACCATGGGCGCTCGTGCCGCCTTCCGCAGCTGCACCCCCTGAAGCTGTGCCATGATCCGAGTGGGATCCCCTTGCCGCCCTGGCGGCCGATGGTGGCCTCCCTCATCCCCTAGCCATGGTTAGGGGCGAGTGCCACCTGGAGTTAGAAAACATTCTACAGATCCAAATCTAGGGGTGGTGATGTTCCAGGAGCTGTTGTATGAGCATAACCCCCTCGCAAACTCCCAAATTTATAGAGCGAGGCACGGGGGGCTAACACCCCTCATTCGAGAAACCGCCACCCCTTCAGCCCAGTCACCCATGATCACGGGCGAAGAGGGAACCGCCCCGCTACAACAATGCACGCGGGCGCGCGTCCTGCCACGACTGCGGCCATTATGACAACGAATGCCACTTGCCCAACCTTTACTGCGCATGCTTCACGCGTGGCAGTAACACGTCAGGAGGTGGGGAGGCTACTATGACAAGAACAACGACAAGAACAACAATGATGACAACAACGAAAACAAAGAATACAACTACCACAACGAGAACAACAATAACGAAAACAATGACGACGATGATGACAACGAAGACGACAACAAGAACAACAACAACAACAATAACAGCAGCATCAACAACAACAACAACGACGATGACTACGATGACGAGGACAACAACGCCAACAATGACAATGACGAGAACGACGTCAGCATTGACAACAACAACGACGACGACGAAAAAAGCGAGAACATCAATACCAACAACGACAAAAACAACAACAACAACAATAACAACAACAATAACAACCACAACAACAATAACAACAACAACAACAACCACAACAACAACAACAAAAACAACAACAAGAACAACAACAATAAAAACAAAATCAAGAAAAACAACAACAACAACAACATCAACAATGACGACAACTACGATAACAACAACAATAATTACGACAACAACGACAACAATGTAAATATAGGAATGCCAACAACAACAACAACAACAAGGATGACGACAACAACGACAACGATGAGAAAAATGATAACAACGACAACAACAACCACAACACCAACAGAGACAACAACGACAATGACGACGACGACAACAACAACAATGACAATACCAAAACGACGACCACAACGAGAACAACGACAACAATGACAACTACGACAAGAACAACAATGACGACGACAACATCAACAACAACGTCAACAACGATAGCAATGACAACAACACCACCACCACCACCACCAACAACAACAACGACAACGTCGACGACAACGACAATGATGAGAAGAAAGATAACAACGACAAAAACGACAACTACGACAACAACAACAACGACGACGACAACATCGTAACAACGTCAACAACGATAGCAATGACAACAACAACACCACCACCACCACCACCACCAACAACAACAATAACAACAACAACAACGACGACAACAACAACGACGAGAACAACGACAATGATGAGAATAAAGATAACAACGAAATCAACAACCACAACAACAACAAAGACAACAACGACAACAGCGACAACAATGACAACAGAACAACAACAACAACAACAACAACAACAACAACAACAACAACAACCACAACAGCAACAACAACAACAAAGACGACGACGACAACAACAAGAACAAGAACAACAACAAGAACAACAACAACTTCTAATACTACAACACTAACATCGACGACGACGACAACGATAACGACGATGATGCGACGCCGAGAGGATGACAACGATGACGACGATAAGAACAACAACAACATCAACCACCACAACAACAACAACAAAAAACAACAACAACAACAACCACAACAACAACAACCACAACAACAATAACAAGAAAAACAACAACAACAACAACGATGACGACAACAATAACAACAACAACGACGACGACGGTGACGAGAACGATGACAACAACGACAATGAAGAGTACAACGACGACAATGATAGAATAATGATGACAACATCGACAACGACGACAACAACGATAGCAACAAGAACAACAAAAACAACAACAACAACAACAACAACAACAACGAGAAGATCATCATCATCATGTCCCTCACCGAAAGACAGTGTAATAGGTTAGAGTAGCAAAACTCATTCATGTGATATGTGTTCGGGAACATTGCATGGGAAACAAAAAAATTCCTACGCGCATGAAAATCTATCATGGTGATGTCCATCTACGTGGGGGATTTCAGATCTACGTACCCTTGTAGATCGCACAGAAGAAGCATTAATAAATGCGGTTGATGTAGTGGAACGTCCTGACGTCCCTCGATCCGCCCCGCGAACCGTCTCACGAACCGTCCCACGATCCGTCCCACGGTACGCTCCGATCTAGTGCCGAACGGACGACACCTCCGCGTTCAGCACACGTACAGCTCGACGATGATCTCGGCCTTCTTGATCCAACAAGAGAGAGGAGAGGTAGATGAGTTCTCCGGTCGCGTGACGGCGCTCCGGAGGTTGGTGGTGATCTAATCTCAGTAGGGCTCCGCCCGAGCTCCGCAGAAACGCGATCTAGAGGAAAAACCGTGGAGGTATGTGGTCGGGCTGCCGTGGAAAAGTTGTCTCAAATCAGCCCTAAAATCTCCGTATATATAGGTGGGAGGGGAGGGGCCTTGCCTTGAGGCACAAGGAGCCCCAAGTGGGTCAGCTGAAGGGGGGGAGGAGGATTCCTCCTCTAATCCCAGTCTAACAAGGATTGGAAGATGGAGTCCGTCCCTTCCCACTTCCCTTTTTTTCTTTTCTCTTTTATTTTCTTATCTCCTGCGCAGGGGCCTTCTTGGGCTTGCCCACCAGCCCACTAAGGGCTGGTGAGGCACCTCTAAGTCCTGTGGGCTTCCCGGGGGTGGGCTGACCCGCCCCCCCACCCCCCCGGTGAACATCGAGAACCCATTCGTCATTCCCGGTACATTCCCGATAATTCCGAAAACCTTCCGGTAATCAAATGAGGTCATCCTATATATCAATCTTCGTCTCCGGACCATTCTGAAAACCCTCGTGACGTCCGTGATCTCATCCGGGACTCCGAACACCATTCGGTAACCAAGCATATAACTCAAATACGCATAAAACAACGTCGAACCTTAAGTGTGCAGACCTTGCGGGTTCGAGAACTATGTAGACATGACCCGAGGGACTCCTTGGTCAATATCCAATAGCGGGACCTGGATGCCCATATTGGATCCTACATATTCTACGAAGATCTTATTGTTTGAACCTCAGTGCCAAGGATTCATATAATCCCGTATGTCATTCCATTTGTCCTTCGGTATGTTACTTGCCCGAGATTCGATCGTCTTTATCCGCATACCTATTTCAATCCCGTTTACCGGCAAGTGTCTTTACTCGTTCCGTAATACAAGATCCCACAACTTACACTAAGTCACATTGCTTGCAAGGCTTGTGTGTGATGTTGTATTACCGAGTGGGCCCCGAGATACCTCTCCGTCACACGGAGTGACAAATCCCAGTCTCGATCCATACTAACTCAACGGACACATTCAGAGATACCTGTAGAGCATCTTTATAGCCACCCAGTTATGTTGTGATGTTTGATACACACAAAGTATTCCTCCGATGTCAAAGAGTTAGATGATCCCATGGTCATAGGAATAAATACTTCACACGCAGAAAATAGTAGCAACAAAATGACACGATTAACATGCTGTGTCTATTAGTTTGGGTCTAGTCCATCACATGATTCTCCCAATGATGTGACCCAGTTATCAAGCAACAACACCTTGTACATAGTCAGAAGACCCTGACTATCCTTCATCAACTGGCTAGCCAACTAGAGGCTTGCTAGGGACAGTGTTTTTTCTATGTATCCACACATGTATCTAAGTCTTCATTCAATACAATTATAGCATGGATAATAAACGATTATCTTGATACAGGAATTACAATAATAACTTATTTATCATTGCCTCTAGGGCATAATTCCAACAGTCTCCCACTTGCACTATAGTCAATAATCTAGCCCTCACAACACCATGCGAATTACATTGTAATATATCTAACACCCATAGAGTTCTGGTGTTGATCATGCTTTGCCCGTGGAAGAGGTTTAGTCAGCGGGTCTGCTACATTCAGATCCATGTGTACTTTGCATATATTTACGTCCTCCCCTTGGACGTAGTCACGGATGAGGTTGAAACGTCGTATGATGTGTCTAGTCTTCTTGTGAAACCGTGGTTCCTTTGATAAGGCAATGGCACCCGTGTTGTCACAAAACAGGGTTATTGGATTCAGTGCGCTTGGCACCACTCCAAGATCTGTCATGAACTGCTTCATCCAGACACCCGCTTTAGCTGCCTCCGAGATAGCCATGTACTCCGCTTCACATGTAGAATCAGCTACGACGCTTTGCTTGGAACTGCATCAGCTTACCACACCCCCATTAAGAATAAATACGTATCCGGTCTGCGACTTAGAGTCGTCAGGATCTGTGTCAAAGCTTGCATCGACGTAACCTTTTACGGCGAGCTCTTCGTCACCTCCATACACGAGAAACATCTCCTTAGTCCTTTTCAGGTACTTCAGGATATTCTTGACCGCCGTCCAGTGATCCACTCGTGGATTACTCTGGAACCTGCCTGCCATACTTATGGCCAGGCTAACGTCCGGTCTAGTGCATAGCATTGCATACATGATAGAACCTATGGCTGAAGCATAGGGGACTGTGGTCATATGCTCTCTATCTTTATGAGTTGCTGGGCACTGAGTCTTACTCAATCTCGTACCTTGTAAAACTGGTAAGAACCCCTTCTTGGACTGTTCCATTTTGAACCTCTTAAAAACTTTATCAAACTATGTACTTTGTGAAAGTCCTATCACGCGTTTCGATCTATCCATATATATCTTAATGCCTAGAATGTAAGTAGCTTCTCCTAGGTCCTTCATAGAGAAACTTTAATTCAAGTAATCTTTTATGCTCTCCAAAAACTCCACGTTGTTTCCAATCAGCAATATGTCATCCACATATAATATTAGAAACGCCACAGAGCTCCCACTCACTTTCTTGTAAATACAAGATTCTCCAACACTTGTATAAACCCAAATGCTTTGATCACCTCATCAAAGAGTTTATTCCAACTCTGAGATGCTTGCACCAGTCCATAAATGGATCGCTGGAGCTTGCAAACTTTGTTAGCATTTTTAGGATCGACAAAACCTTCGGGTTGCATCATATACACCTCTTCCTTAAGGAAACTGGTAGGGAACGCCGTTTTGACATCCATTTGCCAGCTTTCATAATCGAAAAATGCAGCTATTGCTAACATGATTCTGACGGACTTAAGCATCACTACGGGTGAGAACGTCTCATCGCAGTCAACTCCTTGAACTTGTGAAAAACCCATTGCCACAAGTCGAGCTTTATAAACGGTCACATTACCGTCAGCGTCCGTCTTCTTCTTAAAGATCCATTTGTTCTGAATAGCCTTGCGGCCTTCAGGTAGTACTTCCAAAGTCCACACTTTGTTTTCATACATAGATCCTATCTCGGACTTCATGGCCTCCAGCCATTTGTTGGAATCCGGGCCTACCATTGCTTCTTCATAATTCGCAGGCTCATTCTTGTCCAACAACATTATTGATAAGACGGGATTACCGTACCACTCCCGAGTAGTACGCGGTCTCGTCGACCTGCGAGGTTCGACAGGAACTTGATCCAGAGTTTCATGATCATCATCATTAACTTCCTCCTCAACCGGCGTCGCAATGACAGGGGTTTCCCCTTGTCCTGCGCCACCATCTAGAGGGATGAGAGGTTCAACAACCTCATCAAGTTCTATCTTCCTCCCACTCAATTCTCTCGAGAGAAACTCCTCCTCGAGAAAAGCTCCATTCTTAGCAACAAACACTTTGCCCTCGGATTTGAGATAGAAGGTATACCCAACTGTCTCTTTTGGGTAACCTATGAAGATGCAGTTTTCCGCTTTGGCTTCCAGCTTTTCAGGCTGAAACTTTTTGACATAAGCATCACATCCCCAAACTTTCAGAAACGACAACTTTGGTCTTTTGCCATACCGCAGTTCATATGGTTTCGTTTCAACGGATTTTGATGGTGCCCTATTTAAAGTGAATGCAGCTGCTTCTAATGCATAACCCCAAAACGATAACGGAAAATCGATAAGAGTCATCATAGATCGCACCGTCGCCAATAAAGTACGATTACGACGTTCGGAGACACCATTACGCTGTGGTGTTCCAGGCGGTGTCAACTGTGAAACAATTCCACATTGTCTTGTGAGCACCAAACTCGAAACTCAGATATTCACCCACACGATCAGACCGTAGGAACTTGATCTTCTTGTTACGATGATTTTCAACTTCACTCTGAAATTGCTTAAACTTTTCAAATGTTTCAGACTTGTGCTTCATCAATTAGACATAACCATATCTACTCAAATCGTCAGTGAAGGTGAGAAAATAACAATATCCGCTGCGTGCCTCCACGCTTATCGGACCACAAACATCGGTATGTACGATTTCCAACAAGTCACTTGCACGCTCCATTGTTCTAGAGAATGGAGTTTTAGTCATCTTGCCCATGAGGCATGGTTCACATGTGTCAAGTGAATCAAAGTCAAGTGACTCCAAAAGTCCATCGGCATGGAGTTTCTTCATGCGCTTTAGACCAATATGACCTAAGCGGCAGTGCCACAAAAACATGGCGCGATCATTGTTAACTCTAACTCTTTTGGTCTCAATGTTATGTATATGTGTATTATCACTATCAAGATTCAATATGAACAATCCTCTCACATTGGGTGCATGACCATAAAAGATATTACTCATAGAAATAGAACAACCATTATTCTCTGACTTAAATGAGTAACCGTCTCGCAATAAACAAGATCCAGATATAATGTTCATGCTTAACGCAGGCACTTAATAACAATTGTTCAAGTTCATAACTAATCATGATGGTAACTGAAGTGAAACTGTGGCGACGGCTATTGCATCAACCTTGGAACCATTTCCCACGCGCATCGTCACTTCATCCTTTGCCAACCTTCGCTTATTCCGCAGTTCCTGTTTCGAGTTGCAAATATGAGCAATAGAACCGGTATCGAATACCCAGGCACTGCTACGAGAGCTGGTTAAGTACATATCAATAACATGTATATCAAATATACCTGATTTTTCTTTGGCCACCTTCTTATCAGCTAGATACTTTGGGCAGTTGCGCTTCCAGTGACCCATACCCTTGCAATAATAGCACTCCGTTTCAAGCCTAGGTCCAGCTTTGGGTTTCTTCGTCGGATAGGCAATACGCTTGCCACTCTTCTTCGAATTACCATTCTTTCCTTTGCCGTTTCTCTTGAAACTAGTGGTCTTATTCACCATCAACACTTGATGCTCTTTACGGAGTTCTGACTCTGTGACTTTCAGCAACGCGAACAACTCGCCGGGTGACTTCTTCATCCCTTGCATGTTGTAGTTCAACACAAAGCCCTTATAGCTTGGCGGCAGTGATTGAAGAATTCTGTCAGTGATAGCCTCTTGCGGGAGTTCTATCCCCAGCTCAGATAGACGGTTTGAGTACCCACACATTTTGAGCACATGTTCACTGAAAGACGAATTCTCCTCCATCTTGCAAGCATAGAATTTATCGAAGGTCTCATACCTCTTGATCCGAGCGTTCTTATGATAGATAAAATTTGACTCCTGGAACATCTCATATGCTCCATGACGCTCAAAGCGACGTTGAAGTCCCGGCTCTAAGCCATACAAGACTGCACATTGAACTACTAAGTAGTCCTCCTTACGTGTTAACCAAGTGTTCTTAACATCTTGGTCAGCCGTAGTGGGTGGTTCATCTCCTAGCGCAGCATTGAGGACATAATCCTTCTTCCCAACTTGCAGGAGCAACTTAAGATTACGAGCCCTGTCTAGAAAGTTGCTTCCATCATCTTTCAACTTAGCTTTATCTAGGAACGTATTAAAATTCAGGGTGACTGTCGCGTGAGCCATGATCTACAACACAAATATATTCAAAGTGGACTTAGACTATGTTCAAGATAATTAGAGTTTAACTTAATCAAATTACTTGCTAAACTCCCACTCAAAAATACATCTCTCAAGTCATTTGAGTGGTTCATGATCCAATTCCACTAGCTCAAGTCCGATCATCACGTGAGTTGAGGATAGTTTCAGTGGTAAGCATCCCTATGCTAATCATATCAACTATATGATTCATGATCGACCTTTCGGTCTCATGTGTTCCGAGGCCATGTCTGCACATGCTAGGCTCGTCAAGCTTAACCCGAGTGTTCCGCGTGTGCAACTGTTTTGCACCCGTTGTATCTGAACGTTGAGTCTATCACACCCGATCATCACGTGGTGTCTCGAAACGACGAACTGTAGCAACGGTGCACAGTCGGGGAGAACACAATTTCGTCTTGATATTTTAGTGAGAGATCACCTCATAATGATACCGTCGTTCTAAGAAAAATAAGGTACATAAAAGGATTAACATCACCTGGAATTCATAAGTGACATGATATGGCCATCATCACGAGCTTCTTGATCTCCATCACCAAAGCACCGACACGATCTTCTTGTCACCGGCGCCACACCATGAGCTCCAGCAACGTGTCGCCATCGGGGTTGTCGTGCTACTCATTCTATTACTACTAAAGCTACATCCTAGCAATATAGTAAACGCATCTGCAAGCACAAACGTTAGTTTAAAGACAACCCTATGGCTCCTGCGGGTTGCCGTACCATCGACGTGCAAGTCGATATTAACTATTACAACATGATCATCTCATACATCCAATATATCACATCACATCATTGGCCATATCACATCACAAGCATACCGTGCAAAAACAAGTTAGACGTCCTATAATTGTTGTTGCATGTTTTACGTGGTGACCATGGTTATCTAGTAGGATCGCATCTTACTTACGCAAACACCACAACCGAGATATATGAATTGCTATTTAACCTCATCCAAGGACCTCCTCGGTCAAATCCGATTCAACTAAAGTTGGAGAAACCGACACTCGCCAGTCATCTTTGAGGAACGGGGTTACTCGTAGCGATGAAACCAGTCTCTCGTAATAGTACGAGTAATGGCGGAATCAAGAAAAGACTAAGGAGGGCAGCAAATCGCACATCACCGCCCACAAAAACTTTTGTGTTCTACTCGAGATGACATCTACGCATGAACCTGGCTCTGATGCCACTGTTGGGGAACGTCGCATGGGAAACAAAAAATTTCCTATGCGCACGAAGAACTATCATGGTGATGTCCATCTACGAGGGGGATTTCAGATCTACGTACCCTTGTAGATCACACAGCAGAAGCGTTAATAAACGCGGTGGATGTAGTGGAACGTCCTCACGTCCTTCGATCCGCCCGGCGAACCGTCCCACAAACTGTCCCGCGATCCGTCCCATGATCCGCTCCAATCTAGTGCCGAACGGATGGCACCTCTGCGTTCAGCACAAGTACAGCTCGACGATGATCTCGGCCTTCTTGATACAGCAAGAGAGACAGAGAGGTAGATGAGTTCTCCGGCAGCGTGACGACGCTCCGCAGGTTGGTAGTGATCTAATCTCAGCAGGGCTCTGCCCGAGCTCCGCAGAAACGCGATCTAGAGGAAAAACTGTGGAGGTATGTGGTCGGGCTGCCGTGGAAAAGTTGTCTCAAATCATCCCTAAAACAGCGGTATATATAGGTGGGAGGTTAGGGGCCTTGCCTTGAGGCTCAAGGAGCCCCAAGGGGGTCGGCTTAAGGGGGGAGGAGGATTCCTCCTCCAATCCGATTGGAAGGTGGAGTCCTTCCCTTCCTTCCCACTTCCCTTTTTTCTTTTCTCTTTGATTTTCTTATCTCCTACGCACGGGCCTTCTTGGGCTTGCCCACCAGCCCACTAAGGGTTGGTGAGGCACTCCTAAGGCCTATGGGCTTCCCCGGGGTGAGCTGCCCCCCCTCCGGTGAACATCGGGAACCCATTCGTCATTCCCGGTAATCCCGAAAACCTTCCGGTAATCAAATGAGGTCATCATATATATCAATCTTCGTATCCGGACCATTCCGGAAGCCCTCGTGACGTCCGTGATCTCATCCGGGATTCCGAACAACATTCGGTAACCAACCATATAACTCAAATACGCATAAAACAACGTCGAACCTTAAGTGCGCAGACCCTGCGGGTTCGAGAACTATGTAGACATGACCCGAGGGACTCCTCGGACAATATCCAATAGCGGGACCTGGATGCCTATATAGGATCCTACATATTCTACGAAAATCTTATCATTTGAACCTCAGTGCCAAGGATTCATATAATCCCATATGTCATTCACTTTATCCTTCGGTTACTTGCCCAAGATTCGATCGTCAGTATCTGCATACCTATTTCAATCTCGTTTACCGGCAAGTCTCTTTACTCGTTCTGTAATACAAGATCCCGCAACTTACACTAAGTCACAATGCTTGCAAGGCTTGTGTGTGATGTTGTATTACCGAGTGGGCCCCGAGATACCTCTCCATTACACGGAGTGACAAATCCCAGTCTTGATCCATGCCAACTCAACGGACACCTTCGGAGATACCTGTAGAGCATATTTATAGCCACCCAGTTACGTTGTGACGTTTGATACACACAAAGTATTCCTCCGGTGTCAGTGAGTTATATGATCTCATGGTCATAGGAACAAATACTTCACACGCACAAAACAGTAGCAACAAAATGACACGATCAACGTGCTACATCTATTAGTTTGGGTCTAGGCCAACACATGATTCTCCCAATGATGTGACCCAGTTATCAAGCAAAAACACCTTGTACATAGTCAGAAGACGCTGACAATCCTTGATCAACTGGCTAGCCAACTAGAGGCTTGCTAGGGACAGTGTTTTGTCTATGTACCCACACATGTATCTAAGTCTTCATTCAATACAATTATAGCATGGATAATAAACGATTATCTTGATACAGGAATTATAATAATAACTTATTTATCATTGCCTCTACGGCATAATTCCAACAATATGTTTGACCTTGTTTCAAACAAATGAATGAAATGTTGTTTCCCTTGCGTGTGAACCTTCTCCTTGAATGATACACCTTTTGCGTTTTCCGGAAGCTTGCCCGCGTGATTGGTCCTTCCGCTAGTGCTTTGAGGAACGGATCCTTAGCAGTTCGCTTGAGGTGTCGTTACTGGCATTGCTCCCTGCCGCACTCAGTGCAACCATTAGATCGTCAAACATGGCTCGAGGCGAAATAAGGTGCTATGTAGCCACTCACACTATTGAACAGGTTCGAAACAGTGAGAAGGCACTCTCTGGACGTTCAGGTCGTTAAACTAGTTCGAAATAGAACTAAGACGCACTCTTCGTGACAAGGTTCCATCTACGTGGACGTTTCTCAAACAAGGTTTGGGATCTTCAAGAAAGGGAACAACCTATCTACTCTGAAATCGCATCTAAAATATTTATCACGTTTCTCTCGTGCCGCGGCACTTCTCCCCGCGGCGCTTGGGTCCTTTGTCGGGTCCTTCCCGGCAACTTCCCCTTCGGCAAGGTATTTGCCGACGGTTCACGACTTTCTTATTGGAGGGGGGTTGCCGGAGCATAACTCCTTTTCCTGTTTTGGCTGGCCGTGCTGACGGAGCCCCCGAGCGCACCTTTCGCGAAGACGTGATGCTTCCGGGGGGAAATCGTCCGGCTGGAGTGTGTGTCTGGGTTCCGGGACCCGTAGGCGCATTCTCGACGGCTATGCACCTCTCCGTGGAGGTGCGTCGGTCGGAGTATGCGCCGAAGGCCTCGCCGGAGCCCATAGGCAGACCCTCGACAACAACGCGTTGTCCCACAGCGGTGCGTTAGCCTGATGCCTTCGAGCTCGAGGTCTCCGTCTCCCTAGCTTGTGTTCGTGCAGCCGGGCGCTCGCGCAGGCGTCTCGAGGCTGTGGCGAAGTAGAGCGACCACTGATGCGCCCTGCTTTGAGGGACCACAGTAGTGCGCTCAACTCCGAAGATCTGACGTGAAGCTTGCTTGAATCCGCAAAGAAGCTCTCAACCATCGCTCCCCTACCTCGCGCGCCAAAGATGTCGGGGAAAACCAACACCTATGGGAAACTAGAGGAGTCCCTTGATCGTTTGGAGGGGAGAGAGAGGTATCGCATCGAGAGCGGAACTAGCGATCAACACCGGCAAGGTCCTTTTTACCCAGGTTCGGGACGCTTGACGCGTAATACCCTACTACTGCATAGTTTGTATTGGGTGCTTACTGTAGGGTGGTTTTGCTACAGTAACTTAGTAGGTGATTAGGTAGTCTCTAGTTCCCAAAATGTTCAACCCCTAAGAATCAGCTTTGGGCCTCCTTTTATAGGCAAAGGGGTCACCAACAGCGTGCTCACGGGATGCACAGTGAACAGTGTTCACCGCTCTACTTCTTCGGTAGTGTTAGGGGCAGTAAATGCCATGTCTGACCCCTGACGTGCCGCAAGATGGTTGTGACACGTACCCACATGAAGCGACACCTGGGCCTTGTGCTGGCACACAACTAATGTGCTGGCGCGGTCGGATTGTGGTAGAAACTGGTGGGGACACCTGGAGAGCAAACATGGGCTTGCTGGCCTGAACCTCCATCGGGTGACTTGGTCAGCTCCCCAG
>NC_058523.1:254412800-254420300 GCF_904849725.1 Hordeum vulgare subsp. vulgare | reverse complement strand
AACAACAACAACAACGACAACAACAACAACAACAACAACAAGGAGGACGACGACGAGGACGATGATGACGACAACGACGACGACAACGACAATGACAAGAACAATGGCAACAACGAGAACAACAACAACCACAATGACAACAGTGACAACAACGACAACAAGGACATCAACGACAACAACAACAACGACAACAACAACAATAAAAACAACAAAGATGACAACAATGATGAAAACAATGACAATGATGAGAACAACGAGAACATCGACAACAACAACAACGAAAACACCGACAACAATGACAACAGTGATAGCAATAGCCAGAACAACAACAAAAAACAACAACAATAACAAGGACGACAACGACGACAGCGACAACAACGACAATGACGAGAACAACGAGAACAATGACAACAACATCATCAACAACGATAACAACCTCATCAACGATAACAACGACATTAGCGACAACAACCTTATGAACGACAACGACAACAAAAAAACAATGAGGACGACGACAACAACAAAAATAACAACAACAACAACAACAACAACAACAACAACAACAAAAACAACAACAACAACAACAACAACAACAACAACAACAACAACCACAACAACAACAACAATGACGAAGGCAACAACGACGACAACAACGACAACGAAGACAACAACAACAACATCGACAACAACGACAACGACGAGAACAACGACAACAACAACAACAACGACAACAACAACAGCAACAAGAACAACAACAACAACAACAACAAGAACAACAACAACAACAAAAACCCAGACAATAACAACAACAATAACCACAACGACAATAGAGACAACAACAACGACAACAACAACGAAAACAACAAACACGACGATGACGACGACGACTACAAAGACGATAACAACAACAACAACAACAACAACAACAACAACAACAACAACAACCACCACCACCACCACCACAACAACAACAACCACAACAACAACAACAACAACTACAACAACAACAACAACAACAACAACAACGATGACGACGACGATGACCACCACCACCACGAGGACGACGACGACCACCACAACAACAACAACAGCCACAACAACAACAACAACAAGAACAACCACAACAACAACAACAACAACAACAAGAACAACAACAACGACAACGACGACGACAACAACAACAACAATAACAACAACAACGACGACAACAGTGACAACAACAACAAAAGCGACACCAACGACGATAAAAACAACAACAACAACAACAACAAGAATAAGAAGAAGAAGAAGAACAACAACAACAACAACAACAACAACCACAACAAAGACGACGATGACGACAACGACAACAACAACAACAACAAGAACAACAAAAACAACAACAAACAACAACAACATCTACAACAACAACAACAACAAAACAACAATAACAATAACAACAACAACAACAAGGACGACGACGAGAACGACGGCGACAACGTCAACGACGACAATAACGACAATTACAACAATAACGACAACAACGATAACAACAACAACAACAACAACAACGACAACAACAACAACAATGACAACAAGGCAACAACGACGACAACAACAACAACAAAAACAACGAAGGCGACGATGACGATGACGACGACGACAACAACAACAAAAACAACAACAACAATGACAACAACAACAACAACCAGAAGGACGATGACGACAACGACTATGACGACAACAACGATAATGACAAGAACAACGACAACAAACACAACAAAAACAATGACAACAACAACAAGGAAAACAGCGCCATCAACGACCACAACAATAACAACGACAACAGCGACAAGAACGACAATAACGGTATCAACCATGACGATGACGACAACGACGACGATGATGATTACGACGACGAAGACGATGATGATGATGATGATGACGATGATGATTACGACGACAACAACTACAACAACAACAACAACAACCATAAGGACGACAATGACAATGACGACAATAACGACAACGATGACAATGACGAGAACAACGAGAAGAACGATAACAACAACAACAATGACAACATCGACATCAACGACAACAGTGACAACAACAACAACAACGACAACAACAACGACAACAACAACAACAACCACAACAACACCACCACCACCAACAACAACGAAGACGACGACGATGACAACCACAACAAAAACATAAATGAATAACAACAACAACAACAACAACAACAACGAAGACGACGACGACGATGACGACAGCGACAAGAATAGCAAAAATAACAACGACAACAGCAACAAGAACAACAACAACAACAACAAAAACCCAGACAATAACAACAACAATAACCACAACGACAATAGAGACAACAACAACGACAACAATAACAAAAACAACAAACACGACGATGATGACGACGACTACAAAGACGATAACAACAACAACAACAACAACAACCACCACCACACCAACAACAACAACCACCACAACAACAACTACAACAACAACAACAACAATAACAACAACAACGATGACGACGACGATGACCACCACCACCACGAAAACGACGACGACCACCACAACAACAACAACAGCCACAACAACAACAACAACAACAACAAGAACAACCACAACAACAACAACAACAACAACAACAACAACAACAACAACAACAAGAACAACAACAACGACAACGACGACGACAACAACAACAACAATAACAACAACAACGACGACAACAGTGACAACAACAACAAAAGCGACACCAACGACGACAAAAACAACAACAACAACAAGAATAAGAACAACAACAACCACGACAAAGACGACGATGACAACAACGACAACAACAACAACAAGAACAACAAAAACAACAACAAACAACAACAACATCTACAACAACAACAACAACAACAACAACAACAACAACAACAACAATAACAATAATAACAACAACAACAACAACAACAAGGACGACGACGAGAACGACGGCGACAACGTCAACGACGACAATAACGACAATTACAACAAGAACGACAACAACGATAACAACAACAACAACGACGACAACAACAACAACAATGACAACAAGGCAACAACGACAACAACAACAACAACAACAAAAACAACGAAGGCGAAGATGACCATGACGACGACGACAACAACAACAAAAACAACAACAACAATGACAACAACAACAACAACCAGAAGGACGATGACGACAACGACGACAACAACGATAATGACAAGAACAACGACAACAAACACAACCAAAAACAATGACAACAACAACAACAAGGAAAACAGCGCCATCAACGACCACAACAATAACAACGACAATAGCGACAAGAACGACAACAACGGTATCAACGATGACGATGACGACAACGACGACGATGATGACGATGCTGATTACGACGATGAAAACGATGATGATGATGATGATGACGATGATGATTACGACGACAACAACTACAACAACAACAACCATAAGGACGACAATGACAATGACGACAATAAAGACAACGATGACAATGACGAGAACAACGAGAAGAACGATAACAACAACAACAATGACAACATTGACATCAACGACAACAGTGACAACAACAACAACAACAACAACAACAACAACGACAACAACAACAACAATGACAACAAGGCAACAACGACGACAACAACAACAGCAAAAACAACGAAGGCGACGATGACGATGACGACGACGACAACAACAACAAAAACAACAACAACAATGACAACAACAACAACAACCAGAAGGACGATGACGACAACGACTATGACGACAACAACGATAATGACAAGAACAACGACAACAAACACAACAAAAACAATGACAACAACAACAAGGAAAACAGCGCCATCAACGACCACAACAATAACAACGACAACAGCGACAAGAACGACACTAACGGTATCAACCATGACGATGACGACAACGACGACGATGATGATTACGACGACGAAGACGATGATGATGATGATGATGACGATGATGATTACGACGACAACAACTACAACAACAACAACAACAACCATAAGGACGACAATGACAATGACGACAATAACGACAACGATGACAATGACGAGAACAACGAGAAGAACGATAACAACAACAACAATGACAACATCGACATCAACGACAACAGTGACAACAACAACAACAACGACAACAACAACGACAACAACAACAACAACCACAACAACACCACCACCACCAACAACAACGAAGACGACGACGATAACAACCACAACAAAAACATAAATGAATAACAACAACAACAACAACAACAACAACGAAGACGACGACGACGATGACGACAACGACAAGAATAGCAAAAATAACAACGACAACAGCAACAAGAACAACAACAACAACAACAAAAACCCAGACAATAACAACAACAATAACCACAACGACAATAGAGACAACAACAACGACAACAATAACAAAAACAACAAACACGACGATGATGACGACGACTACAAAGACGATAACAACAACAACAACAACAACCACCACCACCACACCAACAACAACAACCACCACAACAACAACTACAACAACAACAACAACAATAACAACAACAACGATGACGACGACGATGACCACCACCACCACGAAGACGACGACGACCACCACAACAACAACAACAGCCACAACAACAACAACAACAACAACAAGAACAACCACAACAACAACAACAACAACAACAACAACAACAACAACAACAAGAACAACAACAACGACAACGACGACGACAACAACAACAACAATAACAACAACAACGACGACAACAGTGACAACAACAACAAAAGCGACACCAACGACGACAAAAACAACAACAACAACAAGAATAAGAACAACAACAACCACGACAAAGACGACGATGACAACAACGACAACAACAACAACAAGAACAACAAAAACAACAACAACATCTACAACAACAACAACAACAACAACAACAACAACAATAACAATAATAACAACAACAACAACAACAACAACAAGGACGACGACGAGAACGACGGCGACAACGTCAACGACGACAATAACGACAATTACAACAAGAACGACAACAACGATAACAACAACAACAACGACGACAACAACAACAACAATGACAACAAGGCAACAACGACAACAACAACAACAACAACAAAAACAACGAAGGCGAAGATGACCATGACGACGACGACAACAACAACAAAAACAACAACAACAATGACAACAACAACAACAACCAGAAGGACGATGACGACAACGACGACAACAACGATAATGACAAGAACAACGACAACAAACACAACCAAAAATAATGACAACAACAACAACAAGGAAAACAGCGCCATCAACGACCACAACAATAACAACGACAATAGCGACAAGAACGACAACAACGGTATCAACGATGACGATGACGACAACGACGACGATGATAACGATGCTGATTACGACGATGAAAACGATGATGATGATGATGATGACGATGATGATTACGACGACAACAACTACAACAACAACAACCATAAGGACGACAATGACAATGACGACAATAAAGACAACGATGACAATGACGAGAACAACGAGAAGAACGATAACAACAACAACAATGACAACATTGACATCAACGACAACAGTGACAACAACAACAACAACAACAACAACAACGACAACAACAACAACAACCACAACAACACCACCAAAAACAACAACAACGAAGACGACGACGATGACAACAACAACAACAACATAAATAAATAACAACAACAACAACAACGACGAAGACGACGATGACGATGACGACAACGACAAGAACAACAAAAATAACAACAACAACAGCAACAACAACAACAACAACAACAACAACAACAACAACAACAACAACAACAACAACAACAAAAACAACAACCACGACGACGGCGATGACGAAAGTGACGATAACAACGATAATGATGAGAACAACGACAACAACGACAATAACAACAACAAGAACAAAAACGACAACAGCAACAACAACAACAACAACAACAACAACAACAACAACAAAACCAACAACAACAACAACAACAACAACAACAACCACAACAACAACAACAACAATGACGAAGGCAACAACGACAACAACAACGACAACGAAGACAACAACAACAACATCGACAACAACGACAACGACGAGAACAACGACAACAACAACAACAACGATGACGACAACAACAACAACAACTAGAAGGACGATGACGACAACGACGACAACAACGATAATGACAAGAACAACGACAACAAACACAACCAAAAACAATGACAACAACAACAACAAGGAAAACAGCGCCATCAACGACCACAACAATAACAACGACAATAGCGACAAGAACGACAACAACGGTATCAACGATGACGATGACGACAACGACGACGATGATGACGATGTTGATTACGACGATGAAAACGATGATGATGATGATGATGACGATGATGATTACGACGACGACAACTACAACAACAACAACCATAAGGACGACGACGACAACTACAACAACAACAACCATAAGGACGACAATGACAATGACGACAATAAAGACAACGATGACAATGACGACAACAACGAGAAGAACGATAACAACAACAACAATGACAACATTGACATCAACGACAACAGTGACAACAACAACAACAACAACAACAACAACAACGACAACAACGACAACAACCACAACAACACCACCAAAAACAACAACAACGAAGACGACGACGATGACAACAACAACAACATAAATAAATAAATAACAACAACAACAACAACAACAACGAAGACGACGATGACGATGACAACAACGACAAGAACAACAAAAATAACAACAACAACAGCAACAACAACAACAACAACAACAACAACAACAACAACACCAACAACAACAACAAAAACAACAACCACGACGACGACGATGACGAAAGTGACGATAACAACGATAATGATGAGAACAACGACAACAACGACAATAACAACAACAAGAACAAAAACGACAACAGCAGCAACAACAACAACAACAACAACAACAACAACAACAAAACCAACAACAACAACAACAACAACAACAACAACAAAAAGAACAACGACGACGACAACGACGACAACAACAACAACAACAACAACAACAACAACAACAACAACAACAACTAGAACAACAACAAGAGTAATGACGACGATGATGACAACAAGAATAATGAAGACGACGACGATAACAACGACAACAACAACAACAACAATGACGATGACGACGACGATGACAACAACGACAATGATGCGAACAACAACCACAACAACAACAACAACAACAACAACGACGATGACAAAAGCAACAACGACAACACACAACTACTACAACAACAACGACGACGACGACAAAAGCGGCAACAACGACAAGAACAACAACAACAACAACAACAACAACAACAACAACAACAACAAAACAACAACAACA
>NC_058523.1:254397800-254405300 GCF_904849725.1 Hordeum vulgare subsp. vulgare | reverse complement strand
CAACAAAGCAACAGTAACAATAAGAACAACAACAGTAGCAAGGACGACAACGAGAACGACGGCGACAACGACAACGATGACAACAACAACAATAACAAGAAGAACGAAAACAACGATAACAACAACAACGGCGATAACAACGACAACAAGGCAACAACGACAACAACAACAACAACAACAAAAAGAACGAAGGCGACGACGACGATGAAGACGACAACAACAACTAAAACAACAACAACAACAACAACAAGGACGATGACGACAACGACTATGATGACAACAACGAGAATGACAAGAACAACGACAACAGTGACAACAAAAACAATGACAACAACAATAACACCGAAAACAACGACATCAATGACCACAACAACGACAATAATGACAACAGCGACAACAACGACAATGACGGTATCAACAACAACGATAACAACAAAAACAACGAAGACGACGATAACGATGACGACTACGAAAACAACAACAACAACAACAACCATAAGGATGACGAAGACAACGATGACAACAACGACAACGATGACAATGACGAGAACAACGAGAACAATGATAACAACAACAACAATGACAATAGTGACATTAATGACAACAATGACAACAACGACAACAACAACAACAACAACAACGATGAAGAAGCAGAAGAAGACGACGACGACAACAACAACAACAACATAAATAAATAAATAACAACAGTAACAACAACAACAATAACAACGACAACAACAACAACAACAAAGACGACGACGACGATGACGACGACGACAACAACAACAACAACAACAACAACAACAACAACAACAACAACTACAAGAAGAAAAACAACAACCACGATGACGGCGACGACAACAAAGACGATAACAAACAATAATGATGAGAACAACGACAACAACGACAATAACAAAAACAACGACAAAAATGACAACAACAGCAACAACAACAACAACGACAAAAACAACAACAACAACAACAACAACAACGACAACAACAAAAAGAACAATGACGAAAATGACAACGACGACAACAAGAACAACAAGAACAACAAAAGCAACAACAAGAATAATGACGATAAAGATGACAACAAGAACAGTGAAGACGACGACGACGACAAGAACAACAACAACAAGAAGAATAACAAGAACAATGACGATGACGACGATGATGACAACAATGACAATAATGCAAACAACAACAACAACAACAACAAGAACGACAACAACAACGATAACAACGACAACTACAACGATAACAACGACAACAAAAAAAGCAATGAGGACGACAACGACGATGACTACAACAACAACAACAACAAGAACAACAAGAAAAACAACAACAACAACGAAGACGACGATGACGACGACAACAAGAACAAGAACAACAACAACAGCAACAACAACAACAACAATAACAATAACAACAACAACTACAACAACAGCAACAATAAAAACAACGACGACGAGGAGGAGAATGAAGACGATGACGACGACGATGATGATGATGGCGATGATGACGATGACAATGACGACAACAACAACAACAACAACAACAACAACAACAACAACAACAACAAGAATGACGACGACGACGATGACAACAACGATGACGACGATGATGACGACAATGACGACGAGGACAACAACGATGACGACGGCCACCACCACCACCACCATGAAAACGATGATGAAAGCCACAATAACAACAACAACCACAACAAGAACAACAACAGGAACAACAACAACAACGACGACGACGACAACCACCACCACAATGACAACAACAAAAAGAAAAACAACGACGACGACAATAGTGACAACAACGACAAAAGTGACAACAACGACAACAACAAAACAACAACAACAACAAAAACAACAACAACAACAACAACAACAACAACAACAACAACAAAAACACCAACAACAACAACAACTACTACTACTACTACTACAACAAAGACGACGATGACGATGACGACAACCACCACAACAACAACAACAATAGCCATAACAACAACAACAACAACCACAACGAAGACGACGATGAAGACGACGACAACAACAACAACAACAACAACAACAAGAACAACAATAACAACAAAACAACAATAGCCATAACAACAACAACAACAACAACAAGGACAACGACGAGAAGGACGACGACGACAACGATGACAACAACGACTACAACAATAACAACAACGACAACAACAATAACAACAATGATAACAACGACAACAACAACAACAACAAAAACAAAGAAGGCGACAAAGACGACGACGACAGCAACAACTAAACCAACAACAACGACAACGACAACCACAACTAAACCAACAACAGCGACAAAGACTGGGTCCCTAGTGCCCTAGACTTGTGGACGAGCGCAAAGAGCCCCTGCCTGCAGGGATGGCAGGATCCAGACAAGATACAACCCCCAAGATAATCTAGGCCTTGGCAGGCCTACCTTGCCGGGAAGATGACCAAGGCCACGCCCATTTGGTGGGCGTGATGAACTCACCAAGTAAAAGACCTCGTCAAGCCTCCCTTTCTAGGATGACGACCGATGTCCCTGGCAAGCTCACTTGCGGGGACGAAGACCCAAGGACCCGGCAAGCTCCTTGCCGGGATGACGGGGCTGGGCACTGGATGGCAACCGCCATTGCCACAGTGCCACCACACCCAAGTTCCAGCGCCTTCCGCATGCGCAAGAGCAGCCTCCAGGTGTCGAAACACCGGGATATGTGTCTTCACCAGCACATCGCTGACAAGGACAAGATATGCATTTAATGCACCTGATAGCGATAGATGGATAAGCACTGCTCTAGGTTCACTGTAACTCCTCGTGAACCTACCATCGAGCACTGTAAGTGAACCCTTTGTCTAAAAAAGGAGGCCCTTAGCCCATTCATAAGGGGTTAGACTCTTTGGACATTGACTCATAACGCGATCATCAACAGTCACTGTAACAAACAACAAAACACTTAATACAATCAGACAAGCAGGATGTAGGGTTTTACGCATAACGGGCCCGAACCTGGGTAAAAAGGCTTGCCGGGTGCTGATCGTTAATTCTGCGCTTCACGTCTCGTATCCCCGCGCTATGATCACAAGGGTTTCATTTCGATTCCCATAGGTGTCGACCTCGCACCGCCGACATCTTCGGCGCACCAGGTAGGGTGTGTGGAGTCTTGCTCAAATCTGAGCAAACTTGGCACCAGATTCTTGGAACCTTGGGCGCTACGCCGCATTCCCTCGAAAATGGGGTACCGCGATGGACGCTCTGTTCTGCTACGGTTTCCCAAGGCCTGCACGAGCGCATTGCTATGCGAGCGCGGGCAGGGAGGCGGAGGCTCCAAAGGCGGCGCTGTCAGGCCGATGCGTCGCTCGGGGCCAATGCGCAACTGTCGAGGGCGTGCGTGGGCGCTTCATAGAGGCCTCGGTGCATACTTCGGCAGACGCACCTCTGCGGAGTGATGCATAGTCGTTGAGGATGCGCCACATGGTCTTGAAGCCCCGGCACACACTCCATCGTAAGTGTTGTGCCCCTCAGAGCATCGTATCGTGGCTCAAGATGCGCTCGGGGGCTCCGCCAGCACAACCTAGCAAGAAGAAGGCAAAGGGGTTACACCCTGGCCAGTTTTTTGTCCAAACGACGGTCGCGGACTATCGTCAAGAAGTCTTTGCCGGATAAAAAGCAGCCGGGAGCGGTAATTTCCTCCTTGCCGGGTACTCCGACGCCCCAACAAAAGATTCAAGCGCTATGCAACCACGGCGTGAGCAGATAAGTTTTAAGTTTGAGATTCAGATCTGATGTAGATAGATTCTCTGTTTTTTCCTTTAAAAGTTTCCAATCTTTGTGCGTGGAGTCTGCGCATACTGGGACCTTTCCAAAGGTCAGTGCAACTTGTCTTTGTTTCGAACTCGTTCGGATGACCTGAACGGCCACAGAGCGCCTTCAGACTATTTCGAACCTGATCAATAGAGCGAGCGGCTACATAGCACCCGATTTTGTCTCAAGCTGCGCTTGGGGATTTCTACGGTTGCACTGAACGCGGCAAGGAGCCTTACTGGTAGTTGCCGACAAGCTCCCAGATTATGCAAAGGAGAATCATATAAAGAATAGAATCGGAAAAAGGGAAAAGAGGCTTTCAATTCATTTGTTTGGGATATTCTCGAACATATTACATGGATGATACGATCTACTCTAACCTAGAACTACTGTCTTTGGCGAGGAACTACGCTCGCCGGACTGGAGTTCAGGAAGACATGGAGCAACCCTCCGCGCGATCCAGGCTGGTTCCTCTAGGACCAGCATTGCCCGGAGCAGAACGAGGCCAGGGAAGATGGAGGAGCTGACGTCCAGGCACTGACGGGAAGATGAGGTAGCTCCGGTCGGTCCTGCGCGGGAGAGAGCGAGTGGCAGACTGACGGTGATGGTACGGCTGGCGGTTAGCCCGAGGGCACGTCCTCGTTTAAAGACCATGTCTCCAGGGGGCCTGGCCCGCTTCCGCTGTCGTCACCATCCGTCCCCTTCCTCTTCCCTCCCACACGAGGAAGGGCTTTTAGTCCCGCTCGAGCTCTTTTCGCAGCAGCCGAGACGCGCACATGAGCTCCCATATAGCTTAATCGAGAGCACGTTATCCGCCATCCTCTTGAAGCGGAAAACTTGCCTATCCCAGAGGCTGTGGGCGCTGGCGAAGCTTTTCCACGCGCGGCCGAGGAAAAGGATCCGAGGCCCAGTACGCTCCGCAACCACCGGCATGGTCCAATTGCCGCAGCCATGCATGCGAAGCCACAGGGTCGGGGACCCCTCTCCTTCCGTTGCCTCGGCGAAGACACCAGGGAGTCGGAGGCGGGACCGGATGGGTCCTCGTAACTGGACGAGGAACTCCATCGAGTTCCTTCTGACGTGGTCCGCTACAGAATCAATCCTCGAAGAAGGTGGAGGCGCTGGAGTAGCGCTCCGCCTCCCCCGGCCTCCACATTCACGACGACCACGGCCCTCTCCCTTCCTCCGCCATAGGCGCTCGGGCCGTCTTCCGCCGCGACCCCCCCCCAGAAGCTGCGGCATGATCCGAACGGGATCCTCTCGCCGCCGTGGCGTCCGACGGTGGCCGACCCCATCCCCTAACCATGGTTAGGGGCCAGCGCCACCTGCAGACAGAAGAAGATTCTGAAGACCAAGGGTGAGGAGTTGGTGGATTCAAAAGGAGTTGGGTGAGCAAAACCACTTGCAAACCCTCCCAATTTATAGGACGGGGAGCGGGGGCTAGCCTCGCTTGCTCCAAAAGCCACCACCCCTCTCGCCCAATCGCTCGAGATCATGGGGGAACAGAGAACCGCCCTGCTGCACAAATAAATGCACGGGCAGGCCCATCCACTACTGCGCCTTTTTGTCCACGTCGGCCACCTGTCCATCCATAACTGTGCATGCCACTCGCTTGGCAGAGGCATTTCAGTAGGTGGAAAGGCCACTCAGCGCACGACCCCCCCCACTTCGCGCGTGCAATGTGTAACGTGGGAAAAAGCAACCGCCAGCGGATCCAACCATGAAGGCCTGTGAACCTCTTTGTTCCTCGCCCAACAAAGCTTCCCACACGTGTGGGGCCCAGGCCCCGGGGCTCCCGTCGGTGCACTAAAGACTATGGTCCCTAGTGCCCAGACTTGTGCGCGGGCGCGAAGAGCCCCTGCCGGCAGGGCATGGCAGGACCCAGACAAGATACAACCCCCAAGATTATCGAGGCCTCGGCAAGCCTCCCTTGTCGGGATGACGACCGAAGTCCCCGGTAAGCTCCTTGCCGGGATGACGGGGTTGGGCACTACTCCCTCCGTACCTATATATAAGTCTTTTAAGATATTTAACTAGGTGTCTACATACGGAGCAAAATGAATGAATCTATACTCTAAAGTATGTCTATATACAGCCGTATGTAGTTCATTAGTTGAACATCTAGAAAGACTTATATTTAGGAACGAAGGGAGTAGATGGCAACTGCCCTTGCCATAGTACCACCGCCCCGCAAGTTCCAGCGCCTTCCGCATGCGCCAGCGCAGCGTCCAAGTGTCGAAACACCTGGATACGTGTCTTCACCAGCACATCGCTGACAAGGACGAGACGTGCATTTAATGCACCTCACAGGGGTAGATGGATAAGCACCACTCTAGGTTCGCTGTAACTCCTCGTGAACCTACCATCAAGCACTGTAGGTGACCTCTTTGCCTATAAAAGGAGGCCCTTAGCTCATTCATAAGGGGTTAGACTCTTTGGACATTGAATCATAAGACGATCATCAACAGTCACTGTAACAAACAACAAAACGCTCAATACAATCAGACAAGCAGGATGTACCGTTTTACGCGTATGCTGCCCGAACCTAGGTAAAAAGGCTTGCCGGGTGCTGATCATTAGTTCTGCTCTTCACGTCCCCTCTCCCCGCGCTACGATCACAAGGGCTTCACGTTGATTCCCATAGGTGTCGACCCCGCACCGCCGACAAACAACCACAAGGACGATGACGAGAACGACAATGACGAAAACAATGACAATGACAAGAACACGACAACAACGACAACAAATATATCAAAAACAATGACAACAGCAACAACAACGAAACTAACGACATCAACGACAAAAACAACAACAACGCAACACTGACAACAACGAAATCATAGATAACAATAACAAAAAAAAACAACAAAGATGACGATAATGATGACGACGACGACGATGATGACGATGATGATGACGACGATGACGACGATGACATCGATGACGACGACGACTACTACTACAACAACAACAACCATAAGGACGACGACAACGACGATAATGACGAGAACAACGAGAAGAACGATAACAACAACAACAATGACAACAACGACATTAACGACAACAGTGACAACAACAATAACAACCACAACAACAACAACAATGAAGACAACGACGACGACGACAACAACAACAACAACAACAACAACAATAACAACATAAACAACAACAACAACAACAACAACACAAACAACAACAACAACAACAACAACAACAACAACAACAACAACAACAAAGATGACGACTACGATGACAACAACAACAACAACAACAACAACAACAACAACCACGACGACGACGACAAAGACGACAACAACGATAATGATGAGAACAATAACAACAATGACAATAACAACAACAACGAAAAAAATGACAACAATAACAACAACGACGACGATGACAAAAACAACAACAACGAAAACAACGACAACAACGACAACAACAACAACAACAACAACAACAACTACAACAACAACAACAACAACAACGGCGACGACGACGACGACGACAACGACGACGACGACGACAAGGACGAGAACAACGACAACAATGACAACAACAATAACAACGACAACAACGACAAAACTGGCAGCAACGACAACAACAAAAACAAGAACATCAACAAGAACAACAACATGAACAACGAAGACGACGACGATGACAACA
>NC_058523.1:254382800-254390300 GCF_904849725.1 Hordeum vulgare subsp. vulgare | reverse complement strand
GGGTCATTTGAAAATTATTTGCAAAAAGAAATAATGCTTTTAGGGATTTTTGGAAAAAACATTTTTTCTGAAGTTTTTATTTTTGCCATGGAAAAAATGCCCATCATTTATATTTTATTTTTCTGATAATTTTAGTATATAAAAACTCTTTATTCCGAATTGATTTGATTTCCGTTTTATCGTTTTAGTTTCCTAGTTTTGAAAATAGGAAAGAAATCGTTTCCATTAGGAAATACCTGCTGGCCCATTAAGACACATTCCTATTTCAGCCCAAGAAGATCATCTTCTTCCTCGTCTCTTCTTCACGTGACAGAAAACCTTCCATTCATGGAGAGGAGATCCCCACCTCCGAGATTCGCGAAGCTCATTCCTTCCCGGCGCCTCCTGTCGCCTCTATAAGAAGCCCCACGTCCTCCTCGTTCCATTCCCGTTGAAACCGCCGCCTCTCCTCGCCTCTAGCTCGCGCACCCCTCGCCGGAGTCGGCACCGGAGAAACATCACATGAGCTCTCTACACCTCCTCCACCTCCACCCTTCGGCCACCTCTCCCCACCACTTCGGCCCCCTCCACCGCCGCCCCCTTGCCACCCTCTCGCCACCCCACCTTCGGCCCCCCTGCTGCCCCATCCCCATCCCCATCGCCATTGCCACGAGCAGCAGCACACCAGCAGTTTTCCTCCTCCACCTCGCCCCCCTGCAACCCCCCCCCCCCCTCTCCACCTCGCCCCTCCCCTCCCAGGAGCACCCCACCCCTTTGCCCCACCCTCCACCACTCCTCTCGCCGGCCACCACCCCCTTCCCCACCGGCGACCAGCCCCCTCGGCCACCATCAGCCACGGGAGCAGCTCCACCACGGTAAGGACCCTCTCATCTCTCTGTTATTTTTTTTAATTTTTTTGTAGCCCTTAGATCTCTAGTAGATGGTGTAGATTAGATCTTAGGATAACCTTGCGGTTTAGAGTAGAAAACCAGCGGTTTTTATTTCACTTATGTTTTAGCCAGCAAGTTTTGCTAGTCCCCGGCCGTTTGCTCCTAAGTTTGCAGCAAACATCTCCCGCAGCCTATCACAACATGCACGTCTACCCCCTATTTGTTAGCTAGTCAACTTCAGTTTTTCTGTCTAAATTGCAAAAATAGAAAGTTTCTGTTTTGTTTTGGCCACAACTTTTGATCCCGAAGTCCAATGACATTGATTCTTGTTCCAGTAGCTCAAAAATTTCCTGTAGTTTTTAAAAACATATAATGTGTCTATGTTTGAAATTTGCAAATATAAGTTAGATCAGATTTAGTTTAAACCTTGTTTTGCCTATTCCAGGAGTTTAAAAATAGGTTTTAATTTGATTCCTTGTGGTACTGATCACTAGTGATCTTATGTATCAGTGGTAAAAATTTCAGATTTGTTTGAGTATTTTAGCTCACTGTTTCATGTAAAACAATTTCTGTTCTATCTTTGTTTTAAATTATTTTCTTTAATTATTTCAGAAACATTATTGTTTTGTTTATGTTAGTTAAACAGTAGTTTTGCAACAAGTTTTTATTTTATTTTTATTTGTTTTCATGAAATCAATTCTAGTTCCGTAGTAACTTGCAATTGGTTTCCGCATTGTTTCAAATCCCATTTGGGAATACTTCCAAAAAGTTTTGTGAAAAATACTTTATTTTATCTTAGTTAAACTTATACCTTAGTTCCTTGTTATTATTTTCTGTTAGACAAAAGCTATTTAGTGTTTGACGTAGTAGAAGACTCCCTAGTCTTATTTGAAGTTTCTTTCGGTTTCTTATTCGCTCTCTTTTGTTTTGATTGCTAGAATGATTGCTAGTATGAGTGCTTATGTGAATGATATGTTTGTTATATAGATTTCATTGGAGAGTGACGAGTAGTCTATCAAGTTATTTTCTCGAGAAATTCTTCTTCGTCAACATCACAGGAAAGTCAGTTTGATCATACTATCACCTATGTTTTATGCATCGTAGTTCTACCATCCTATGCCCAATTGCATGCTTCTTAGGTACTTGGAAATTTTAGTATAGATTGTAGTATCATGTGGTAGGCACACAACAACCCCGATACTTGGCCCCGGGACGACAAATTTCATATTGCTATGCTAGAGTAGACGGGATTTCGGTTGACTGCATAACACGAGTGATCCGAGGTTGATTAAATAATCAAGACCGGTTAAGACAAGATTTTCAAGACCTTGGACGCAATGCAACTCTGGGTGAAGGACGGTTGATCGGCTACCTGGAGAACCCAGTGGATGACCCGGGATGCTGGAGAGGCCATGACATCGTGAGGAAAGCTTCACCCAGGCTCAAAGGGACGGACGGATATTTTCAAGACCCAAGGCTTACCTGCACAGCCACAAGTCATTATGGGCTCTGGCTTGGTTGGACAACGCGGCGACTCTGGATAGGCGGTGCTAGCAGATGTAGAAGAACGGTAGGATTGGATGGGCACCGACAGGGATTCAGAGGGACCCTTTGAAAGACCATGTTTTGATCATCCGGTCTTCAAACACCCTGAAGTGCGAGGACATACACGGAGGCGATCAAATCTTGTGGGGAACGTGTGCAAAACTCTGCAGAGTACTCAAACCTAATCGATTAGCGTGTCCACGGTCATGGACAACCTGAGCCAAAGGAACTCAAGTTATCTGAAATTCTCAACACAAATAATAATATTGATGTGGGTATTTTTGACAACAAGGGTACCAGAATTGGTTGGTGGAACCATCTTGTTAACAACCAACAATGTAGTAACATTTTGCTTTTAGCCCCCTCTTGATGTAGGAGAAAACTTGCTTTTCGATAAAAACTTATAGCCCCACCTGCCATATATGCATATTGTATAGATGATTACTTTTCACCCCTCTCTTAGGTGACTTGCCGGCATATTCAATATGCTGACCTACACGGCTGTAACGTCTTATGTTGCAGATATTTTTCTTCGACGAGTAAGAGTACGATTCAGTGTTACGGTCTACACTCAACTTGCCGTTGGTGTTTATTGGGACTCCACTCCCTTGACTGCTTCCGCTGAGATATTTAAGGTATATATCAGTTTTACGCTATTTACATGTGATTGCACTTTGATAGATACATTGATGTACCGTGTGTGCCAACATACTGATCCAGGGATGGCACAGAAACACAAAGGCTTGACTTGTCTTGAGTCCGGTCGCTACAGAGATGGTATTAGAGCACATGTTGACTGTAGGACGTGACCCTAGAAACTGGAAATTTCATAGGAAAGGATCTCTCAAAAAATTTATTTTCAACAACACCTTTTACTTCTCATCTCTTCTGATTTCATCAAATATTCTCTCTCACCTCCACTAGTTATACAATCCCCTTACCCCTTTGACCTCATGAAGAATCAACGGAGCTCTACTTCAAAGTGAAGAGGATTTCAACATGCATTTGAAGAATTGAAGGTGCACCAATTGAAGACTCTCAAGACCCGAAGAACTTGAAGACCCCGAAGCGTTCGAATATTTATATGATCATTAGAAGTCCAAAGCCCTGTTATATACCCACGTTAGATACGATGATTTGTGAGCCGTCATTGGTGTGTGTTTTCCGATGGCCACAAATAAAACCTATTCTCAAAAATATTGTTTGTATTGTGTGTATCTCCCTCTCTCTTACCCATCTCATCCCCAAAACCTCAACCCTACCAGATGGAGTATGAAGCTGGACTTGTAGTCTCTGGACCAATGACCCAACTGGAAGCTGAAATATGGATTCAGAACATGGAGAACCACTTCGGGAGCAACTTGGTCTCAAGGAAGCATGAAGTGGAACACGCTCTCCAGTACTTTACACAAAGTGCTGCAATCTGGTGGAAAATGCACCATGCCATACAAGGATTTAGTGGAGCAGAAAGTTGGGAAGAATTCAAGAAGACTCTATTAAGATCCCGTCTCATTCGGAAGTGCTATGATAATCCGAAGGAGTAGACTTGTGCATGCAAGATCTGTGGAGAAATAGGACACACCCAGGAAGGAAACACGGATGGATGCACTCATTGTGAAGAAAATCACCCAGCTGAGGAGTGCCCAAGTAGTCAGGTGACTTGTTTCCTTTGTGAAGGAACCAACCACTACCCAGCTCAGTGTCACATTTACCCCAAGGTGCAACAAGTTGTCAAGCAGCAGAAAGATGCAGTGAATGAAACACTCAAGAAGAAGATTCTAGAAGGACCGGTGATGAACGAAAATATTGAAGACCCTGATGGACAAGGTCTGACCAGATTTTTCTCCAATGCATGCTACTCATGTGGAGAAGAAGGACATTATTCACAGTATTGCACGAAGAGAAGGCAAGAGTATCTGGGAAACTTCCCGACGGAAAAAGTGGAGTTTGATCCACTTGAGATAGAAGAACTGGCCAAAATGAAGGAGTCCAGAAATACCCTCGAAAGAACCAAATCTCTGCAGACAAAGACCTGAGTCATGTCAGATGTTACAAGTGTATGCAATTTGGCCACCACAAATACATGTGCTCAGGAAGGAAGCCGGGAACCCAAGGAGCAAAGGCAAACACTAAGACGCCTCGAGACTTGTCAGAAATCATTTGTTTTTGTTGCAAGGAAGCAGGACATTTTGTCAGCGATTGTCCACAAAGGAAGAAAGCTAGAATGGAGTAGTTATGTTTTGACCATGGCAATAAGTGTAATCCGAAGACCATGGAGTGAATTTTTGGTAACAGAAGTCCCTGAGATTGTAATAACATCATGAATAAATGGATTTTATTGTCTCATGATTATCTATGTTGAAACTGTATGCGCTGTTTCTCATCGAACAAAGATCTCTGAACATTATGAGGATATGAGAAAATATGGTCGATGCATGCATGAGTATAATTCATTTTAAGTGTGGTAGTAATCGGTACACCCACAGGATCCATTGAGTAGGAGTGTACCATGATTACCAAGGAGACATATACATTCCTCTGAGTACCTATTTACTGACACCTGCAGATGACAACTCTCTACGAGTCATTCCTCAAGGGCCCAGAAACGATCATGACCCTGACCAGTGATCATGATTACCCAAAGATCCTGAAGGACATGATGAAGCACATTCATCTTGAAGGAGATGCAGTCTACAAAGGCTACCCGTTCATGGAAAATGGAGTGGAACTTTGGTACGTGGAAGTACACCTCCACCATGTGAAAGGAGTTTTTCCAAAGACTATGGGGCAATACTTCTTCATTCCACGTGTACCACGAGCAACCTTCTTGGATGCTGTTCGTGGAGCTGCCATGGAAGCCATACGTCAGATTGGAGAAATACTTGAAGCAAGACTCCGTCATTCCTAGGAATACCTGAGTGAAGTGCATGCAGCGATGATGGAGGTGAAGCTCATGACCACCATGATGAAGCAAAATATGGATGATTTCAAGGAGCACATTGGAAAGTTCCAGTGGAACTAAAGTACCTCCAAGAGAGGCAGATGAATAAAGTTGGCAGAAAATGCTCGACCATACCGAACAATGTGGATGGCAGCATTTGTAATAGAATACTTTTGAATTGGAGTTTTTGAGGATAAATTAAGGATGTCATAAAGGATTGATTATGAAATGGATATGATTTATGGAAGAAGCTATCATGGATCAGCAAACGTTTTCTTAGGAGCATACGAAAACCTGAGAGTTGTGAAGATACGATAGATGTTTCGTTCAGCTTGCAGAACCAATGGATTGTCCGAACTACGTTCGTTGACAAGAGAAATTCTGCAACGCTTGTGAGGATGCCCAAGTGTTAGAATACGAGATTCGCTAAACCTTATACAGAGAAATGATTTGGGTGCAGAATGGATTGATCACCATGACGACTTACTCTTATCATTTATCTTGCTATTCGGAATGGTAAATCTGAGAGACTTACCCATATAGAGAGACGACGTTCTTTGAAGCTTTTGTTTAAACCTTAGAGTGGTATAAGAAAAGCCCATGTACATGGCACTTGTTGTCACGCGTAGGAAATTTTACGGTGAGGATGAAACCAAGACCCCTCTCTCTCCAGGATAACCACAAATGGTAGACCACCACGAGAACCATCGATATGTTATTTAGAATTGACCACGAGACTGTCAGTTAAGAAGACCCAGTGACGGAAGAAGCTTATATCAACCGGAGAGCATCACCAAAGGATTTAATATGAAGACTGTGCGATGTCAGTTGCCAAAACCCCAGAGGATCGTTAAAACATTTTGAGGGACCAGTATCTTTCATTTTAAGTGTGGTAGCATCCCACCTTGCCGGAGATTTGGAATTGTTAGAAGACCCCCAAACCCTAATGTTTCTTTCTAGCCTCTTCGAATCTCGAGGACGAGATTCATTTTAAGTGTGGTAGTTTGTAACATCCCAAAATTATAAATTTTGGAATGTTAATATAATTATTAGATTGTTTGTTTGTTTGTTTGTTGAGTGACTGAAACTTGTGTGAAATTTGAAAACTTTTCGAAACTTTTGAATGAGAGGGAATAAAATGACTTTCCCCTTCTCCGGTGAATTCAAATTCAATCTTTTAAAAGCAAAGAGAGAAGATGACATGACTTCTTCAACTATAAAGAATTTGAACGGAGATATTTGCATTGAATTGTTTTGCATTTCCATTCGTTTTCTTCGTGCAACAAAATGCCGGGAAATACATTCTAGAGCGGAGGAACATGACCCTCGAACCCATGGGCATTTTGAAAGTTATTTGAACCCTCAAACTTAGAGGGTCATTTGAAAATTATTTGCAAAAAGAAACAATGCTTTTATGGATTTTTGGAAAAAACATTTTTTCTGAAGTTTTTATATTTGCCATGGAAAAATGCCCATCATTTATATTTTATTTTTCTGATAATTTAATTATATAAAAACTCTTTATTCCGAATTGATTTGATTTCCTTTTTATCGTTTTAGTTTCCTAGTTTTGAAAATAGGAAAGAAATCGTTTCTATTAGGAAATACCTCCTGGCCCATTAAGACACATTCCTATTTCAGCCCAAGAAGATGATCTTCTTCCTCCTCTCTTCTTCACGTGACAGAAAACCTTCCATCCATGGAGAGGAGATCACCTCCGGGATTCGCGAATCTCATTCCTTCCCGGCGCCTCCCGTCGCCTATATAAGAAGCCCCACGTCCTCCTCGTTCCATTCCCGTTGAAACCGCCGCCTCTCCTCGCCTCTAGCTCGCGCACCCCTCGCCGGAGTCGGCACCGGAGAAACATCACAGGAGCTCTCTGCACCTCCTCCACCTCCACCCTTCGGCCACCTCTCCCCACCACTTCGGCCCCCTCCACAGCCGCCCCCTTGCCACCCTCTCGCCACCCCACCTTCGGCCCCCCCTGCTGCCCCATCCCCATCCCCATCGCCATTGCCACGAGCAGCAGCACACCAGCAGTTTTCCTCCTCCACCTCGCCCCCCTGCAGCCCCCGCTCTCCACCTCGCCCCCCTCCCCTCCCAGGAACACCCCACCCCTTCGCCCCCCCTCCAACACTCCTCTCG
>NC_058523.1:254367800-254375300 GCF_904849725.1 Hordeum vulgare subsp. vulgare | reverse complement strand
ACATCTTTGGTCTTTTGCCATACCACAGTTCATATGGTTTCGTCTCAACGGATTTTCATGGTGTCCTATTTAACGTGAATGCAGCTGTTTCTAATGCATAACGCCAAAACGATAACGGCAAATCGATAAGAGTCATCATAGATCGCACCATCTCCAATAAAGTACGATTACGACGTTCGGACACACCATTACGCTGTGGTGTTCCAGGCGGTGTCAACTGTGAAACAATTCCACATTGTCTTAAGTGAGCACCAAACTCGAAACTCAGATATTCACACCCACGATCAAACCGTAGGAACTTGATCTTCTTGTTACGATGATTTTCAACTGCACTCTGAAATTGCTTAAACTTTTCAAATGTTTCAGACTTGTGCTTCATCAAGTAGACATAACCATATCTACTGAAATCGTCAGTGAAGGTGAGAAAATAACGATATCCGCCGCGTGCCTCCACGCTTATCGGACCACACACATCGGTATGTATGATTTCCAACAAGTCACTTGAACGCTCCATTGTTTCGGAGAACGGAGTTTTAGTCATCTTGCCCATGAGGCATGGTTCGCATGTGTCAAGTGAATCAAAGTCAAGTGTCTCCAAAAGTCCATCGGCATGGAGTTTCTTCATGCGCTTTACACCAATATGACCTAAGCGGCAGTGCCACAAAAACATGGCGCGATCATTGTTAACTCTAACTCTTTTGGTCTCAATGTTATGTATACGTGTATTATCACTATCAAGATTCAATATCAACAATCCACTCACATTGGGTGCATGACCATAAAAGATATTACGCATAGAAATAGAACAACCATTATTCTCTGACTTAAATGAGTAACTGTCTCGCAATAAACAAGATCCAGATATAATGTTCATGCTGAACGCAGGCACTAAATAACAATTATTCAAGTTCATAACTAATCATGATGGTAACTGAAGTGAAACTGTGCCGATGGCTATTGCATCAACCTTGGAACCATTTCCCATGCGCATCGTCACTTCATCCTTTGCCAACCTTTGCTTATTCCGTAGTTCCTGTTTCGAGTTGCAAATATGAGCAATAGAACCGGTATCGAATACCCAGGCACTGCTACGAGAGCTGGTTAAGTACATATCAATAACATGTATATCAAATATACCTGATTTTTCTTTGGCCGCCTTCTTATCAGCCAGATACTTGGGGCAGTTGCGCTACCAGTGACCCATACCCTTGCAATAATAGCACTCCGTTTCAAGCTTAGGTCCAGCTTTGGGTTTCTTCGTCGGATAGGCAATACGCTTGCCGCTCTTCTTCGAATTACCCTTCTTTCCTTTGTCGTTTCTCTTGAAACTAGTGGTCTTATTCACCATCAACACTTGATGCTCTTTACGGAGTTCTGACTCTGTGACTTTCAGCATCGCGAACAACTCGCCGGGAGACTTGTTCATCCCTTGCGTGTTGTAGTTCAACACAAAGCCCTTATAGCTTGGCGGCAGTGACTGAAGAATTCTGTCAGTGATAGCCTCTTGCGGGAGTTCTATCCCCAGCTCAGCTAGACGGTTTGAGTATCCACACATTTTGAGCACATGTTCACTGACAGACGAATTCTCCTCCATCTTGCAAGCATAGAGTTTATCGAAGGTCTCATACCTCTTGATCCGAGCGTTCTTTTGAAAGATAAAATTTGACTCCTCGAACATCTCATATGCTCCATGACGCTCAAAGCGACGTTGAAGACCCGGCTCTAAGCCATACAAGACTGCACATTGAACTACTAAGTAGTCCTCCTTACGTGTTAACCAAGTGTTCTTAACATCTTGGTCAGCCGTAGCGGGTGGTTCATCTCCTAGCGCAGCATTAAGGACATAATCCTTCTTCCCAACTTGCAGGAGCAACTTAAGATTACGAGCCCTGTCTAGAAAGTTGCTTCCATCATCTTTCAACTTAGCTTTCTCTAGGAACGTATTAAAATTCAGGGTGACTGTCGCGTGAGCCATGATCTACAACACAAATATATTCAAAGTGGACTTAGACTATGTTCAAGATAATTAGAGTTTAACTTAATCAAATTACTTGCTAAACTCCCACTCAAACATACATCTCTCTAGTCATTTGAGTGGTTCATGATCCAATTCCACTAGCTCAAGTCCGATCATCACGTGAGTTGAGGATAGTTTCAGTGGTAAGAATCCCTATGCTAATCATATCAACTATATGATTCATGATCGACCTTTCGGTCTCATGTGTTCCGAGGCCATGTCTACACATGCTAGGCTCGTCAAGCTTAACCCGAGTGTTCCGCGTGTGCAATTGTTTTGCACCCGTTGTATGTGAACGTTGAGTCTATCACACCCGATCATCACGTGGTGTCTCGAAACGACGAACTGTAGCAACGGTGCACAGTCGGGGAGAACACAATTTCGTCTTGAAATTTTAGTGAGAGATCACCTCATAATGCTACCGTCGTTCTAAGAAAAATAAGGTGCATAAAAGGATTAACATCACCTACAATTCATAAGTGACATGATATGGCCATCATCACGAGCTTCTTGATCTCCCTCACCAAAGCACCGACACGATCTTCTTGTCACCGGCGCCACACCATGAGCTCCATCAACGTGTCACCATCGGGGTTGTCGTGCTACTCATGCTATTACTACTAAAGCTACATCCTAGCAATATAGTAAGCGCATCTGCAAGCACAAACGTTAGTTTAAAGACAACCCTATGGCTCCTGCCGGTTGCCGTACCATCGACGTGCAAGTCGATATTAACCATTACGACATGATCATCTCATACATCCAATATATCACATCACATGATTGGCCATATCACCTCACAAGCATACCGTGCAAAAACAAGTTAGACGTCCTCTAATTGTTGTTGCATGTTTTACGTGGTGACCATGGTTATCTAGTAGGATCGCATCTTACTTACGCAAGCACCACAACGGAGATATATGAATTTCTATTTAACCTCATCCAAGGACCTCCTCGGTCAAATCCGATTCAACTAAAGTTGGAGAAACCAACACTCGCCAGTCATCTTTGAGCAACGGGGTTACTCGTAGCGATGAAACCAGTCTCTCGTAAGAGTACGAGTAATGGCGGAATCAAGAAAAGACTAAGGAGGGCAACAAATCGCACGTCACCGCCCACAAAAACTTTTGTGTTCTACTCGAGATAACATCTACGCATGAACCTAGCTCTGATGCCACTGTTGGGGAACATCGCATGGGAAACAAAAAATTTCCTACGCGCACGAAGACCTATCATGCTGATGTCCATCTACGAGGGGGATTTCAGATCTACGTACCATTGTAGATCACACAGCAGAAGCGTTAATAAACGCGGTTGATGTAGTGGAACGTCCTCACGCCTTCGATCCGCCCAGCGAACCGTCCCACGAACTATCCCGCGATCCGTCCCATGATCCGCTCCAATCTAGTGCCGAACGGATGGCACCTCTACATTCAGCACACGTACAGCTCGACGATGATCTCGGCCTTCTTGATACAGCAAGAGAGACGGAGAGGTAGATGAGTTCTCCGGCAGCGTGACGACGCTCCGGAGGTTGGTGGTGATCTAATCTCAGCAGGGCTCTGCCCGAGCTCCGCATAAACGCGATCTAGAGGAAAAACCGTGGAGGCATGTGGTCGGGCTGCCGTGGAAAAGTTGTCTCAAATCAGCCCTAAAACAGCGGTATATATAGGTGGGAGGGGAGGGGCCTTGCCTTCAGGCTCAAGGAGCCCCAAGGGGGTCGACCGAAGGGGGGAGGAGGATTCCTCCTTCAATCCGATTGGAAGGTGGAGTCCTTCCCTTCCTTCCCACTTCCCCTTTTTTTCTCTTTGATTTTCTTATCTCCTACGCACGGGCCTTCTTGGGCTTGCCCACGAGCCCACTAAGGGTTGGTGAGGCACCCCTAAGGCCTATGGGCTTCCCCGGGGTGAGCTGCCCCCCCCCTCCAGTGAACATCGGGAACCCATTCGTCATTCCCGGTATATTCCCGGTAATCCCGAAAACCTTCCGGTAATCAAATGAGGTCATCATATATATCAATCTTCGTCTCCGGACAATTCCGGAAACGCTCGTGACGTCCGTGATCTCATCCGGGACTCCGAACAACATTCGGTAACCAACCATATAACTCAAATACGCAGAAAACAACGTCGAACCTTAAGTACGCAGACCCTGCGGGTTCGAGAACTATGTAGACATGACCCGAGGGACTCTTCGGTCAATATCCAATAGCGGGATCTGGATGCCCATATAGGATCCTATATATTCTACGAAGAACTTATCGTTTGAACCTCAGTGCCAAGGATTCATATAATCCCGTATGTCATTCCCTTTGTCCTTCGGTATGTTACTTGCCCGAGATTCGATCGTCAGTATCCGCATACCTATTTCAATCTCGTTTACCGGCAAGTCTCTTTACTCGTTCCGTAATACAAGATCCCGTAACTTACACTAAGTCACATTGCTTGCAAGGCTTGTGTGTGATGTTGTATTACCGAGTGGGCCTCGAGATACCTCTCCGTCACACGGAGTGACAAATCCCAGTCTTGATCCATACTAACTCAACGGACACCTTCGGAGATACCTGTAGAGCATCTTTATAGCCACCCACTTACGTTGTGACGTTTGATACACACAAAGTATTCCTCCGGTGTCAGTGAGTTATACACACAAAGTATTCCTACGTTGTGAGTTATACTTCACACGCAGAAAATAGTAGCAACAAAATGACACGATCAACATGCTACGTCTATTAGTTTGGGTCTAGTCCAACACATGATTCTCCCAATGATGTGACCCAGTTATCAAGCAAAAACACCTTGTACATAGTCAGAAGACCCTGACTATCCTTGATCAACTGGCTAGCCAACTAGAGGCTTGCTAGGGACAGTGTTTTGTCTATGTATCCACACATGTATCTAAGTCTTCATTCAATACAATTATAGCATGGATAATAAACGATTATCTTGATACAGGAATTATAATAATAACTTATTTATCATTGCCTCTTGGGCATAATTCCAACAATATATCTGACCTTGTTTCAAACAAATGAATGAAATGTTGTTTCCCTTGCGTGTGAACCTTCTCCTTGAATATACACCTTTTGCATTTTCCGGAAGCTTGCCCGCGCGATTGGTCCTGCCGCTAGTGCTTTGAGGAACGGATTCTTAGGAGTTCGCTTGAGGTGTCGTTACTAGCATTGCTCCTTGCCGCACTCAGTGCAACCATTAGATCGTCAAACGTGGCTCGAGGCGAAATAAGGTGCTATGTAGCCACTCAGACTGTTGAACAGGTTCGAAACAGTGAGAAGGCACTCTCTGGACGTTCAGGTCGTTAAACTAGTTCAAAACAGAACTAAGGCACACTGTTCGTGACAAGGTTCCATCTATGTGGAGGTTTCTCAAACAAGGTTTGGGATCTTCCAGAAAGGGAACAACCTATCTACTCTGAAATCGCATATAAAATATTTATCACATTTCTGTCGTGTCGCGGCACTTCTCCCCGCGGCGCTTGGGTCCTTTGTCGGGTCCTTTCCGGCAACTTCCCCTCCGGCAAGGTATTTGCCGACGGTTCTCGACTTTCTTATAACAGGGGGTTGCTGGAGCATAACTCCTTTTCCTGTTTTGGCTGGCCGTGCTGACGGAGCCCCCGAGCGCACCTTTCGCGAAGATGTGATGCTTCCGGGGGGAAAGCATTCGGCTGGAGTGTGTCTCTGGGTTCCGGGACCCGTAGGCGCATTCTCGACGGCTATGCACCTCTCCGTAGAGGTGCGTCGGTCGGAGTATGCGCTGGAGGCTTCGCCGGAGCCCATAGGCAGACCCTCGACAACAACGCGTTGTCCCACGGCGGTTTGTTAGCCTGATTCCTTCGAGCTCGAGGTCTCCGTCTCCCTAGCCTGCGTTCGCGCAGCAGGGCGCTCGCGCAGACGTCTCGAGGCCGTGGCGAAGTAGAGCGACCACCGATGCGCCCTGCATCGAGGGACCACAGTAGTGCGCTCAACTCCCAAGATCTGACGCGAAGCTTGCTTGAATCCGCAAAGAAGCTCTCAACCATCGCTCCCCTACGTCGCACGCCAAAGATGTCGGGGAAAACCAACACCTATGGGAAACTCGAGGAGTCCCTTGATCGTTTGGCGGGGAGAGAGAGGTATCGCATCGAGAGCGGAACTAGCGATCAACACCAGCAAGGTCTTTTTTACCCAGGTTCGGGACGCTTGACGCATAAAACCCTACTACTGCATAGTTTGTATTGTGTGCTTACTGTAGGGTGGTTTTGCTACAGTAACTTACTAGGTGATTAGGTAGTCTCTAGTTCCCAAAATGTTCAACCCCTAAGAATGAGCTTTGGGCCTCCTTTTATAGGCAAAGGGGTCACCAACAGCGTGCTCACGGGATGCACAGTGAACAGTGTTCACCGCTCTACTTCTTCGGTAGTGTTAGGGGCAGTAAATGCCATGTCTGACCCCTGACGTGCCGCAAGATGGTTGTGACACGTACCCATGTGAAGCGACACCTGGGCCTTGTGCTAGCACACAACTAATGTGCTGGAGCGGTCGGATTGTGGTAGAAACTGGTGGGGACACCTGGAGAGCGAACATGGGCTTGCTGGCCTGAACCTCCATCGGGTGACTTGGTCACCTCCCCAGCAAGGAGGGCTAGCCGGGAGCCTTGAACACTTTCCCTGCAACGAGGGCTTGACGGGGGGGCCTCGCCACTCTGTGCGAGCCTTCCCGACAAGGGAAACTTGTCGGGGTCTTCCTATTCTTCGGGTAGTGTTTCTGGCGAAGCGGGCTTGCTGGGGCCTTGGGAATCTTCCCGGCAAGGAGAGCTATCCGGGGCCTTGCGTCAGGAGCCCTTGTACTCCACGCCCCTCGCAGTGAGGGAAGGGCGTGGCCTCGGCGGGTCTTGGACTGCCTTTGTGCTGCTCTTCCCGATACACCGCCGTCAGGGGCGTTGTCGGTGCCCGTCCACAAGTCTGGGGCACAAGGGACCCCAGTTTCTAGTACAAAGACACCGCCTAAGCTATGAGGGAAGAGTACCCGCGCCTCCGCTATAATAGAAAGGGTAGAACACTTGGTAGGGGGTTCATTCTGACCCAAGTGCAACACACCAAGCCACTTGGCCTCCAGAGGCTCGAGAGCACTGTGTTAGTTCATCCACCAACCTCCGTGAGAGGCAATCCACAAAAAGTAGTTCTAGGGTTTTACGCTTAGCAGCGGCCCGAACCTAGGTAAATTGTTGTGTTCTGTGCTACCCTCTCCATCGAGGGAGTCCTTCGTCGTTTCCATCGAGTAGCGGGCTAGGTGAGGCTGAGCCAGGAAAGATCGTCTTACACGACCGTGTGTTCGATTCCATAGGGTTTTGCGGTGCCCGAAATCCGACAAACGACAACAACGACAACAACAAAAAAACAACGAGGACGACGATGACCACAACAACAACAACAACAACAACAAGAAGAAGAACAAGAAAAACAACAACAACAACAACAACGAAGACGAC
>NC_058523.1:254355300-254357800 GCF_904849725.1 Hordeum vulgare subsp. vulgare | reverse complement strand
CTAAAAAAGGAGGCCCTTAGCTCATTCATAAGGGGTTAGACTCTTTGGACATTGACTCATAACACGATCATCAACAGTCACTGTAACAAGCAGCAAAACGCTTAATACAATCAGACAAGCAGGATGTAGGGTTTTGCGCATAACGGGCCCGAACCTGGGTAAAAAGGCTTGCCGGGTGCTAATCGTTAGCTCTGCTCTTCACGTCTCGTATCCCTGCGCTATGATCACAAGGGTTTCACGTTGATTCCCATAGGTGTCGACCTCGCACCGCCGACATCTTCGGCGCGGCATGTAGGGTGTGTGGAGTCTTGCTCAAATCTGAGGAAATTTGGCACCAGATTCTTGGATGTTTGGGCGCTACGCCGCATTCCCTCGGAAACGGGGTACCGCGATGGACGCTCTGTTCTGCTACGGCTTCCCAAGGCATGCGCGAGCGCATTGCTATGCGAGCGCGGGCAGGGAGGCGGAGGCTCCAAAGGCGGTGCTGTCAGGCCGATGCGTCGCTCGGGGCCAATGCGCAGCTGTCGAGGGCGTGCCTGGGCGCTTCACAGAGGCCTCGGTGCATACTTCGGCAGACGCACCTCTGCGGAGTGATGCATAGTCGTTGAGGATGCGCCACACGGTCTCGAAGCCCCGACACGCACTCCAGCATAAGTGTTGTGCCCCTGAGAGCGTCGTATCGTGGCCCAAGATGTGCTCGGGGGCTCCGCCAGCACAACCTAGCAAGAAGAAGGCAAAGGGGTTACACCGTGGCCAGTTTTTTGTCCAAATGACGGTCGCGGACTATCGGCAAGAAGTCTTTGCTGGATAAAAAGCAGCCGGGAGCGGTAATTTCCTCCTTGCCGGGTACTCCGACGCCCCAGCAAAAGATTCAAGCGCTATGCAACCACGGCGTGAGCAGATAAGTTTTAAGTTTGAGATTCAGATCTGATGTAGATAGATTCTCTGTTTTTTCCTTTAAAAGATTCCAATCCTTGTGCGTGGAGTCTGCGCATACTGGGACCTTTCCAAAGATCAGTGCACCTTGTCTTTGTTTTGAACTCGTTCGAATGACCTGAACGGCCACAGAGCGTCTTCAGACTATTTCGAACCTGATCAATAGAGCGAGCGGCTACATAGCACCCGATTTTGTCTCAAGCTGCGCTTGGGGATTTCTACGGTTGCACTGAATGCGGCAAGGAGCCTTACTGGTAGTTGCCGACAAGCTCCCAGATTATGCAAAGGCGAATCATATAAAGAATAGAATCGGAAAAAGGGAAATCAGGCTTTCAATTCATTTGTTTGGGATATTCTCGAACATATTACATGGATGATACGATCTACTCTAACCTAGAACTACTGTCTTTGGCGAGGAACTACGCTCGCCGGACTGGAGTTTAGGAAGACATGGAGCAACCCTCCGCGCGATCCAGGCTGGTTCCTCTAGGACCAGCATTACGCGGAGCAGAACGAGGCCAGGGAAGATGGAGGAGCAGACGTCCAGGCACTGACGGGAAGATGAGGCAGCTCCGGTCGGTCCTGCGCGGGAGAGAGCGAGCGGCAGACTTACGGTGATGGTACGGCTAGCGGTTAGCCCGAGGGCACGTCCTCGTTTAAAGACCATGTCTGAAGGGGGCCTGACCCGCTTCCGCTGTCGTCACCATTCGTCCCCTTCCTCGTCGCTCCCACGCGAGGAAGGGCTTTTAGTCCCGCTCAAGCTCTTTTCACAGCAGCCGAGACGCGCACTTGAGCTCCCATATAGCTTAATCGAGAACAAGTTATCCGCCATCCTCTTGAAGCGGAAAACTTGCCTATCCCACAGGCTGTGGGCGCTGGCGAAGCTTTTCCACATGCGGCCGAGGAACGGGATCCGAGGCCCAGTACGCTCCGCAACCACTGGCACGGCCCAATTGCCGCAGCCATGCATGCGAAGCCACAGGGTCGGGGACCCCTCTCCTTCCGTTGCCTCGGCGAAGACACCAGGGAGTCGGAGGCGGGACGGGATGGGTCCTCGTAACTGGACGAGGAACTCCATCGAGTTCCTTCTAACGTGGTACGCTACAGGATGAAGCCTCGAAGAAGGTGGAGGCGCTGGAGTAGCGCTCCGGCTCCCCCGGCCTCCACATTCACGACGACCGCGGCCCTCGCCCTTCCTCCGCCACACGCGCTCGGGCCGTCTTCCGCCGCGGCCCCCCCAGAAGCTGTGGCATGATCCGAACGGGATCCTCTCGCCGCCGTGGCGTCCGACGGTGGCCGACCCCATCCCCTAACCATGGCTAGGGGCCAGCGCCACCTGCAGACAGAAGAAGATTCTAAAGACCAAGGCTGAGGAGTTGGGTGAGCAAAACCCCTTGCAAACCCTCCCAATTTATAGGACGGGGCGCGGGGGCTAGCCTCGCTTGCTCCGGAAGCCACCACCTCTCTCGCCCAATCGCTCGAGATCATGGGGAACAGAGAACCGCTCTGCTGCACAAATAAATGCACGGGCAGGCCCATCCACTACTGCGCCTTTTTGTCCACG
>NC_058523.1:254342800-254345300 GCF_904849725.1 Hordeum vulgare subsp. vulgare | reverse complement strand
GTGTGTTTCTGTGCCATCCTTGATCAGTATGCTGGCACACACAGTACATCAATGTATATATCAAAGTGCAATCACATGAAAATAGCGTAAAACTGATATATACCTTAAATATCTCAGCGGAAGCAGTCAAGGGAGTGGAGTCCCAATAAACACCAACGGCAAGTTGAGTGTAGACCGTAACCCTGAATCGTACTCTTACTCGTCGAAGAAAAATATCTGCAACATAAGACGTTGCGGCCGTGTAGGTCAGCATATTGAATATGCTGGCAAGTCACATAAGAGAGGGGTAAAATGTCATCTATACTATATGCATATATGGCAGGTGGGGTTGTAAGTTTTAGCGTAAAGCAAAATTTTCTCCTAAAACAAGAGAGGGCTAAAAGCAAAATGTTTCTATTTTGTTGGTTGTTAACGAGATGGTTCCGCCAACCAGTTCTCGTATCCGAGTTGTCAATAATTACCCTCATCAATTATATATAATGGTGTTGAGAAATCCAGATAACTTCAGTTCCTTTGGCTCAAGTTGTCCATGACCGTGGACACGGCCAATCGATTAGGTTTGAGTACTCTGCAGAGTTTTGCACACGTTCCCCACAAGATTTGATCGCCTCCGTGTATGTCCTCGCACTTCAGGGTGTTTGAAGACCGGATGATCAAAACATGGTCTTTCAACGGATCCCTTTGAATCCCTGTCGGTGCCCATCCATTCCTACCGTTCTTCTACATCTGCTAGCACCGCCTGTCCAGAGTCGCCGCTTGTCCAACCAAGCCAGAGCCCATAATGACTTGTGGTTGTGCAGGTAAGCCTTGGGTCTTGAAAATATTCGTCCGTCTCTTTGAGCCTGGGTGAAGCTTTCCGCAGGATGTCATGGCCTCTCCAGCATCCCGGATCATCGACTTGGTTCTCCAGGGAGCCGATCAACCGTCCTTCACCCAGAGTTGCATTGCGTCCCAGGTCTTGAAAATCTTGTCTTAACCGCTCTTGATTATTTAATCAACCTCGCATCACTCGTGTTATGCACTCACCCGAAATCCCGTCTACTCAAGCATAGCAATATGAAATTTGTCGTCCCGGGGCCAAGTATCGGGGTTGTTGTGTGCCTACCACATGATACTACAATCTATACTAACATTTCCAAGTACCTACTCAGCATGCAATTGGGCATAGGATGGTAGAACTACGATGCATAAAACATAGGTGATAGTATGATCAAAGTGACTTGCCTGGTGATGTTGACGAAGAAGAATTTCTCGAGAAATAACTTGATAGACTACTCCTCACTCTCCGATGAAATCTATATAACAAACATATCATTCACATAAGCACTCATACTAGCAATCATTCTAACAATCAAAACAAAAGAGAGAGCGAAATAGGAATTTGAAGGAAACTTCAAATAAGACTAGGGAGTCTTCTACTACATCAAACACTAAATAGTTTTCGTTCTAACTGAAAATAAAACACTAAAATAGAAAAAATAACAGAAATAAAATATAAAATAACTATGATAACAGAAGTAAAATTTACAAAACAATATTTTTTATAAGTATTTTCAAAATAGGAAATCAAACTAGAAAGCAATCAATTCGCAAGTTAGTATAGAACTAGAATTGATTCCATGCAAACAAATAAGAATAAATAAAATAAAATTTTGTTGTTGTTGAAAAGTTACTGGTAAATATCAAAAAACAAAATATAACTTGTCACAATTACAAAAAAACAAATTAAGAACAATTAATACAAAAGAAATAGCAAGAAAACAAAAAAGGCTAAAATAGAATCTGTTTTGCTTAAAACCCTAAGTAAAATTATTTAAAAAAAATTGAAACTTAAACTACTAAAAGATATGACCAATAGGAAACAGCAGCAAAAAGAATCAAATTAAAAGCTATTTTAAACTCCCGGAATAAGCAAAATAAGCTTTAATTCAAATCTGATCTAACTCAATTTTTATAAATCCAAACATAGAAAAATTATATATCTTGAGAAACTACATAACATTTGTGATCCAACTCAAAAAGAATAATCTAATTTGGAGTTACACACTAATAGATATGAATTTTCTAAGATTGCAATTTTCTGAAAAAACTGCAATACGGGATTTCGTGGATCTCACCGGAGTTAGTCGCCGGAGTTGGGGAAGACAGCGGGAAGGTTCCTCCGGTGGCCGGTCGAGGCGGTGGAGCGGTCCAGGTGATGGAGGAGGGCTCGGTCGGAAGGTTGGTGGCGTCGGTGGGGCGTGGGGGCGACGGGAGGGAGCAATAGGAGGTCCGACGAGTTCCTGTTGGAGGCGAACTCCGGCGAGGTGGGGGCTGCATTCCGACGAGGGGAGGGGCTGGGCTATGGGGAAAATGAGGAGAGGAGGTTGAGGGGAGTATTTATAGGGGCTCGGGGTGCTCGGAGAAGGAAGGAGCAAGGAGATCGGGAAGGTGGAGATTCCTCTCACCATGGCTATGGAAGTTTCCTGTGCACGTGAGGAAGGAGATAGAGGAAGAAGAA
>NC_058523.1:254305300-254310300 GCF_904849725.1 Hordeum vulgare subsp. vulgare | reverse complement strand
AACGGCAACTATGACAACCACAACAATGACGACACCAACAACTACAACAACAACACCAGCGACAACAACGATAAGGATGACGACAACTATGACAACAACGACAACAACGAGAACAATGACAACAACAACCACAATAAGAACAGTGACAACAACAACAAAAACGAAAACAACAACAACAACAACAACAACAACAACAACAACAATAACCACGACGACAACAGAGACAACAACGACGACAACAACAACAACAACAACAACAACGAACAGGACAATGACGATGATGACGACGACAACGATGACAACAACTAAAACAACAACAACAACAACAACAACAACAACAACACCAACACCAACAACAAAAACAAAAACAACCACAACAACAACAACAACAACAACAAATAAAACAACAATAACAACAACAACAACAACAACAAACACAACATAGACGACGACGGCAAGACGACGAGGACGATAACGATGACGACGACCACCACCACCACGAAGACGATGACGACAGCCACAACAACAATGACAACAACAACAACAACAACAACAACAACAACAACAAAAACAACAACAACAACAACAACAACAACCAAAAACAACGACGACGACGACGATAACAACAATGATGACAAGAACGAAATGACAGAACAATGACAACAACAACAACAACAAAAACAACAACGACGACAACAACAACAACAACAACAACAACAACAACAACAACAATAACCACAACGACAACAGAGACAACAACGACGACGACAACAACAACAACAACAGCAGCAACAACAACAAACACGATGATGACGACGACGACAACAATGATAACAACAACAACAACAACAACAACAACAACAACAACAACAACAACAACAATGATGATGATGATGATGACGACGACAACGACGACGAGGACGATAGCGATGACGACAACGACGACGACCACGAAGACGATGACGACAGTCACAACAACAAAAACAACGACGACAACAACAACAAGAACAAGAACAAGAACAACAACAACAACAAAAAACGACAACGACGACAACAACAATGATGAAAAGAACGACAATGACGAACAACGACAACAAGAACAACAACAACGACGATGACGACAACAAGAAGATCATCATCAAGAACAACAACAACAACGACGATGACGACGACAACAACAACAACAACAACAAATAACAACAACAACATCACAACAATAACAACAACAACAACAACAACAACTACTACTACTACTACAACGACAACAACAACAACAACAACAATAGTGACAGCAACGACAATGATGGGACAACAAGAACAATGACAACAACAACACAACAACAACGAAGACGACAAAAATGACGAAAACAACGACAATGATCAGAACAACAAGAACAACGACAACAACAACAACAACGAAAACAACGACAACAATGACAAAAGTGAGAACAACAACAACTACAACAACAATGAAGACGACGACAACGACGACAACAATAAGAACAACAACAGCAACAAAAAAAACAATAATAACAAGGACGACAACGACGAGAACAACGACAACATTGACATAATAATAATAACAACAATAACAATAACAACAACGACAACAGAGACAACAACGACAACAACAACAACAGCAACAACAAACACGACGATGACAACAACATCGAAAACGACAACAACAACAACAACAACAATAACAATAACGAAAACAACAACAACAACAACAACAACAACAACAACAACAACAACAACGAAAACAAGAACAACAACAACAACAACAACAACAACAACGATGATGACGACAACGACGACCAGGACGATAGCGATGATGACGACGGCGACCACGAAGAGGATGACGACATCCACAACAACAACAACAACAACAACAACAACAGCAACAACAACAACAACAACAACAACAACAACAACAACAACGACAACAACAACAGCAACAACAAGAAGAACAACAAGAAGAAGAAGAACAACAACAACAACAACAAAAAATGACGACGACAACAAGAATGATGAAAAGAACGACAATGACGACCAACGACAACAACAACAACAACGACAACAACAATGACAACAACAGCAAAAGCGCCAGCAACGACAACAACAACAACAATAACAAGAAGAAGAAGAAGAATAAGAAGGAGAAGAAGATCAACAACAACAACAACAACAATAACGACGACGACGACGATGACAACCACAACAACAACAAATAAGAACAACAACATAACAATAACAACAACAACTACTACAACTACTACTACAATGACAACAACAACAGCAACAACAAAAACAACGAAGACGACAACAATGACGAAAACAACGACAATGGTGAGAACAACAAGAACAATGACAACAACAACAATGGAAACAGCGACAACAATGACAAAAGTGGGAACAACAACAACAACAACAATGAAGACGGCGACAACGACGACAACAACAAGAGCAAGAACAACAACAAAAAAACAATAATAACAAGGACGACAACGACGACGAGCACAACAACGACAGCAACGATAATAGCGGCAACAACAACAACAGCAATAAAAACAACAACGATAACAGCGACAACAACGACAACAACCTCATCAATGACAACAACAACAACAAAAAAACAACGACGACGACAACAACAACAAGAATAACAACAACAACAACAAGAATAACCACAACAACAACAACAACAACAACAGCAACAAAAACAGCGTCAACAACAACAATTACTAACAACAACCACAACAACAACAACAACAACAACAACAACAGAAACAACAACAATAGCGACGACGAGGAGAACAACGACGACAACATCGACAACAACGACAGCGACGAGAACAACGACAACAACGACAACTACGACACAACAACAACAATGACAACAGGAACGACGACAACCAAATTGACAACAACAACGACGACGACGACAACAACGAGAACGACGACGGCGACAACAACGACAATAAGGATGACGACAACGGCGGCAACAACGACAACGACGAGAACAACGAAAACAATAAGGATGACGACAACGGCGACAACAACGACAATGGCGACAACAACAACAAAAACAACAACAACAACAACAACAACAACAACAACAACAACAACAACAACAACAACAACAATAAGGATGACGACAACTGCGACAATAACGACAACGATCAGAACAATGACAACAACAACCACAACCACAACGAGAACAGAGACTATAACAACAACAACAACAACAACAACAACCACAACGAGAACAGAGACAACAACGACAATATAGACAAGAATAACCACAACGACAATAGAGACAACAACGACAACAACAACAACAACAACAACAATGGAAACAACAACAACAACAACGACGACGACGACGACAACGATGACAACGATGATGACGACCCCCACCACCACCACCACGAAGACGACGACAACAACCACCACAACAACAACAGCCACAACGACAACAACAACAACAACAACAACAACGACGACGAAGACGACGACGACGACGACGAAAACAACGACAACAACAACAACAATAACAACAACAACGATGACAACAACAACAACAACAACAACAACAACAACAACAACAACAACGACAAGGACGAAAACGATGTCGTTGATGACCAACAACAAGAGAATGATGAGAACAACGACAACAACGATAACAACAACAACAACGACAACAACGACAACAACGACAGCAACAACAAAAACGGAAACAACGACAACAACAAGAAAAACCAAAACAGCGAAGGCGACGACCACAACGATGACAACAACAACAAAAAAACAACAACGACAACAATGCCAACAACAAGGACGATGACGACAACGACAATGAAGACAACGACGACAGTGACAAGAACAACGACAACAACGACAACAACAACAACAACAACAACAACAACAACAGGGAGAAGAAGAAGAAGAAGAAGAAGAAGAACAACAACAACAACGACGACGACAACGACGACAAGGACGACAGCGATGTCGATGATGACCAATAACAAGACAATGACGAGAACAACGAGAACAACGATAACAACAACAACAACGACAACAACGATAGCAACGACACCAACGGAAATAACGACAACAACAACAAAAACTAAAACAACGAAGGCGACAACGACGACGATGACAACAACAACGAAAACAACAAAAACAAGAACGACAACAATGAGAACAAGAAGGACGATGACGACAACGACAATGACGACAACGATGACAATGACAAGAACAACGAAAACAACAACAACAGAAACAACGACAACAGCAACAACAAGGAAAACAGCGACATCAACGACAAGACCAACAACATCGACAACACCGAGAATAACGAGAATAACGATATCAACGACAACAACAAAAACAAAAACAACGACGACGACGACGATGATGATGACCATGATGTGACGACGATGACGACGACGACGACGACGACGACAACGAGTACAACAACAACAACAACAACCACAAGGAGGACGATGACAATGACGACAAGAAAGACAATGACGACAACAACGACAATGACGAGAACAACGAGAAGAACGATAACAACAAAAGTGACAACAACGACATTAACGAGAACAGCGACAACAACGACAACAACAACAACAACAAAAACGACGACGAAGACGACAACAACAACAAGAACAACAACATCCACAACAACAACAACGATGACAACAGTGACAACAACGACAAAAGCTACAGCAACAACAACAACAACGACAATGAAGACGACGACGACGACATAAACAACAAAAACAACAACAAACAACAACAACAACAACAACCACAACAACAACAAAAACAACAACAACAAAAACAACAACCAAACAACAATAAAAATAACAACAACAACAATAAGGACGACGGCGAGAACGACAAAGAGGATGACAACAACGACAGTGACGAGAACAACGACAACAACAATAACAACAACAACGACGACGACAACAGCGACAACAACGACA
>NC_058523.1:254265300-254302800 GCF_904849725.1 Hordeum vulgare subsp. vulgare | reverse complement strand
GATGATGACCATGATGTGACGACGATGACGACGACGACGACGACGACGAGGACGACGTCGATGACGACGACAACGAGTACAACAACAACAACAACAACCACAAGGAGGACGATGACAATGACGACAACAAAGACAATGACGATAACAACGACAATGACGAGAACAACGAGAAGAAAGATAACAACAAAAGTGACAACAATGACATCAACGAGAACAGCGACAACAACGACAACAACAACAACAACAAAAACGACGACGAAGACGACAACAACAACAAGAACAACAACATCCACAACAACAACAACGATGACAACAGTGACAACAACGACAAAAGCTACAACAACAACAACAACAACAACAACCACAATGAAGACGACGACGACGACATAAACAACAAAAACAACAACAAACAACAACAACAACAACAACCACAACAACAACAAAAACAACAACAACAAAAACAACAACCAAACAACAATAAAAAGAACAACAACAACAACCACAACAACAACAAAAACAACAACCAAACAACAATAAAAATAACAACAACAACAATAAGGACGACGGCGAGAACGACAAAGAGGATGACAACAACGACAATGACGAGAACAACGACAACAACGAGAACAACAACAACAACGACGACAACAGCGACAACAACGACAATGATGGAAACAACGAAACCAACAACAACAATAAAATCCACGAAGGCGGCGACGTCGAGAACAACAACAACAACGAGAATAACAGCAATAAGAACAACCAGGACGATGACGACCAGGACAATGATGACAGCAATGATAAAGATAAGAACAACGACAACAATGACAACAAAAACAAGAAAAAACAATGACAACAACAACAACAACGAAAACGACTACATCAACGACAACTAGAACAACAACGACAACGGCGACAACGACAATAACGATATCAACGATAACAACAACAACAAAAACAACGAAGATGACGATAACCACGACGAGGACGAGGATGATGATCAAGATGATGATGACGACTATGACGACGACGACGACGTCGATGACGACGCCGACGCTGACAACAACAACAACAAAAACCACAAGGACGACAACGACAACGATGACAACAACGACAATGACGACAAGAACGAGAAGAATGATAACAACAACAACAATGACAACAACAACATTAACGACAATAGCGACAACAACATCATCATCATCAACAACAACAACAACAACCACAACAACAACAACAACAAGGAAGACGACGACGAGGACACCACCACCCCCACCACCACCACCACCACCACCAGCACCAACACCACCACCACCACCACCACCAACAACAACAACAGCAACAACAACAACAAGAATAACAACAACAATAATGACAACAACAAGAACAACCACGACGACGACGACAATGAAGAAAACAACGACAATGACGAGAACAACTACAACAATGACAACAACAAGAACAACGATAACAACGACAACAACGACAAAAGCGACAACAACAACAACAACAACAATAATGCCGCCGACGACAACAGCGACACCAACAGCAACAACCATATCAACAACAATAACCACAAAAACAAAAACAACAACAATAACAACAACAACAACAAAAACAACAACAAGAACAACAACAAGAACAACAACATGAATTGCGAAGACGGCGATGACGACAAAAACAATAACAAGAACAACATCAACAACAACATTAGAAACAACAACAACAACAACAACAACGACGATGACAACAACAACAACAACAACCACGACGACGACGACAATAACAATGACAGTGAAGACGATGACGACGATGATGACGATGACGAGGATGACGACAACAACGACGATAACAACAACAACAACCAAAACAACAACAGAACTGAAACGACAAAAACAACAACAACAATAAAAAAACAACGAGGACGACGACGACAACGACCACAACAACAACAACAAGTACAGCAAGAAAAACAACAACAACAACGAAGACGACGACGATGAAAACAAGAACAACAACAACAACAAGAACAACAACAACAATGGCAGTAGCAGCAGCAACAATAACAACAACAACAGTAACAACAACAACAACAACAACAACCACAACAACAACAGCAACAACGAAGACGACGATGTCGGTAATGAAGACGATGACGACGATGATGACGAAGATGATGACGATGAGGACAACAACGACGACGACAACAACAATAACAACAACAACAACAACAACAACAACAACGACAACAACAACAACAACAACAACGAAGACGACGATGATGATGACGTCAACGACGACAACGATGACGACAACAACAACAACGGCAACAACAACAACAACAACAACAACAACAACAACAACAACAACAACAACAACAACAACAACAACAACAACAACAACAACAACGACGACGACAAGGACGACAACGATGTCGTTGATGACCAACAACAAGAGAATGACGAGAACAACGACAACAACGATAACAACAACAACAACGACAACAACGACAGCAACAACAAAAACGGAAACAACGACAACAACAACAAAAACCAAAACAACGAAGGCGACGACCACGACGATGACAACAACAACGTCAACAATGCCAACAACAAGGACGATGACGACAACGACAATGAAGACAACGACGACAGTGACAAGAACAACGACAACAACGACAACAACAGCAACAACAACAACAACAACAACAACAAGAAGGAGAAGAAGAAGAAGAAGAAGAAGAAGAAGAAGAAGAAGAACAACAACAACAACGACGACAACGACGACAAGGACGACAACGATGTCGATGATGACCAACAACAAGACAATGACGAGAACAACGAGAACAACGATAACAAAAACAACAACGACAACAACGATAGCAACGACACCAACGGAATCAACGACAACAAAAACAAAAACTAAAACAACGAAGGCGACAACGACGACGATGACAACAACAACGAAAACAACAAAAACAAGAACGACAACAATGACAACAACAAGGACGATGACGACAACGACAATGACGACAACGATGACAATGACAAGAACAACTAAAACAACAACAACAAAAACAACGACAACAGCAACAACAACGAAAATAGCGACATCAACGACAAGACCAACAACATCGACAACACCGAGAATAACGAGAATAACGATATCAACGACAACAACAAAAACAAAAACAACGAAGACGACGACGACGACGACGATGATGATGACCATGATGTGACGACGATGACGACGACGACGACGTCGATGACGACGACAACGAGTACAACAACAACAACAACAACCACAAGGAGGACGATGACAATGACGACAACAAAGACAATGACGACAACAACGACAATGACGAGAACAACGAGAAGAACGATAACAACAAAAGTGACAACAACGACATTAACGAGAACAGCGACAACAACGACAACAACAACAACAAAAAACGACGACGAAGACAATGACAAGAACAACAACATCCACAACAACAACGACGACGAGGAGGACGAGGACGACCACAATGATGACAACAACGACAATGATGAGAACAACGACAACAACGACAATAACAACAACAACGACAATAACAACAACAACGACGAAAACGACAACAACGAGAACAACGACAACAAAAATATCCACAACAACAATAGCGACAATAACGACAACAACGACGTCAACGACAACAACCACAACAACAAAAACAATTAAGACGACGACGACGACAAGAACAACAACAACAACAACAACAACAACGACAACAACAACAACAACAACAATGGAAACAACGACAACAACGAAAAAAAATGACATCATCATCATCATCAACAATAACAACAACAACAAAAACAACGCAGACGACAATAGCAACGAAAACAACAACAACAACAACAACAACAACAATAACCACCACCACCACCACAACAACAACAACAACCACAACAACAACAACCACAACAACAACAATAACAACAACAACAACAACAGCAACAACAACACAAACGACGACGATGATGTCGACGACGACAACGACGGCAACAACGACAACACCGACAATGACGAAAATAACGACAACAAGGACAACTACTACAACAACAACGACAACAACAACAACAACAACAAAAACAACAACGACGACGACGACGACTACGATGACGACGACGACAACAACATCGACAACAATGACAACAACGACAACAACAAAAACAACAACCACAACAACAATAACAACAACAACAACGACGACAACGACGACAACAACGAGAACAATGGCGACAACGAGGACAACAAAAACCACAACAACAACAACAACGACAACAAAAACAACAACAAGAAGAACAACAACAAGAAAAACAACAATAGCAATGAATACTACAAAAGCAACGATAACGACAACAACAATGACAACATCAAAGAACAATAACAAGAACAACAACAATAACAATAACAACAACAAAAACAACAATAACAATGACACTACAAGAATAACGCCTATAAAGCAACGCAAACTCTACAATATTTTAACTATACGTTGCAAAATTCAGAGTAGATCCGCATATAATGGATGGAGCATATATGTTGCACAGTGCAGCACACAGCCCATGTACATATGAAAAAATAATAATCATCAGAGGAAAGAAGAGAGGGACGTGTGAGAAATAGAGCTCCCGATTTCCCTTATCTCTCCCACCTCGCCACCACTTCCAGCTCGCAGCTCCGAAGGCTGCCTGATCCGCAGCACCCCCTACACACCCATCCCTCTCGCGTCTCATCTCTTTCTCTTCACGCGGTTCCTGGTTGCGCTGCCTGCGGGACTGATTCAGGCGAGGTCCGACGAATCTTGTCACCATGAAGAACAACTCGAGCTCCCGCTCGCACCGCGACACCTTCCCATCTGGCTAGATCAGGTGCACGAGGCGACCAAAGCCCACCCGCGAACCTCCCCAATGCCTAGGGTTTCGGGCTTCGGCACTACTGGAATCCAGTAATTTGCCCTCTGCCTGATCTTTGCCGTCTGCTGGCCGATGGCAAATATACTTTTTGCCATCAGCTGCTAGCAAACAGATGGCAAAGAACTAGCTGATGGCAAAGATAATCTTTACCATTAGTGCGTTCTTTGCCATCTGCTAGCGGACGGCAAAGGTGGAATAAGCAGATGGTAAAGATACGGCTGATGGTAAAGATGGTCCAGACAGACGGCAAAGAGTCACCGCAGCTGAAATCATCCCTTTGTTGTCTGCCTCGACCCCTTTGCCTTCAGGGTGATCCCTAGGCGGACAGCAAAGGGAACGGCCTTTTAACAGCTGCCGCCCGATCTCCCCGACCCCCATCTGCCCTCTCCCTCGGTCCCCATTCTCTCTCTTCCAGATCCACACCCCTCTGCATCTCCTCCCCACCACCCTGATGGATTGAACCTCACGGAGGAGGAGAAGGGATGGATCCCCCACACCACAATATGGAGGAGCATAGTGCGTGCGTCCTCCACAGATCCGCCCCGCGTCTCCATGGATCCACGATGGAGGAGCAAATTCGCCTCGATTCGTTGCCATTTCATCCGATTCCGGTCCGCCTCGCATGGATCCGGCCCTTGCGCTCGCTGATTTTGTGTTTGCTCGGCAAGAACAAGCCGTTGCGGAGGAAGAAGCAATGCGCTCGCCGCCGCCCTTCAACGCGTCCCCTGCCTCCTCTCACTCCGGCGCTGCGAGCCGCCTCACCGTCCGGATCCCCTCGATCTGGACATGTCTCTGCTACATCCCTACAAACACGTCATCGCCCAGGCCCAGTCTGGCAAAGGCAAGACCTCCAGGATCTCCCTCTCCGTCTACCAGGTCATCGATACCAACGTCCACGAGTAAGACCTGGCTCCACTCACGTTCATTCGCGTTACGGATTCTGTGGCCGGATTCACCTCTGGTTTCGTCGCGGATTTCTGGAATCTGTTAGAAACATTGGGAGTCAATCTGCCCTCTGCAATTTAACTGATGTTAATGTTTTGATTTGGTAGGGTGCAGACGCTAATACTGTCGCCAACTAGGGAGCTTGCAGCGCAAACAGAGAGGGTCATGCAGGCTGTTGGTAGCTTCATGAGCGTCTATGTGCACGCGTGTGTTGGTGGCAAGAGTATCGGCGAGGATATTAGGAAGCTCGAGTCTGGAGTGCATGTCATGTAGCGAACCCTGGTCCGATTATGAGATATGATCAAGAGAAGAACCTTGCGCACACGAACCATCAAGCTCCTAGTCCTGGCAAGTTTGCTCTTGTCATGCTACATTTGTTTTCTTTTGAAATATGAATTTGGTCAAGTTCACCTATTCTAACATGATTGATTTCATTACAGGACGAACCGATAAGATGTTGAGCAGAGCTTTCAAGGATCAGATATATGATGTCTACATATATCTTCCCCCAGAACTTCAGGTCCCTCTTTGAACTATTCTTTTGTGTAGTTTATCAGTCTATCCTGTCAGGCTTTTCACTTCAGAGTTCAATTTGTCACCTGACTGTATTTTTTTCTCTACATATATCACCTTTCTGACTTGATATTTTCAATGAGCAACACCAATGTTTTACATTGTTTTCTACTGTAATCATCTTGCTGTAGCTAGCAATGCATGCCATTGTTATGCACTGGTTAGCTGCACGTGCGTTGATATGAAAGATGAATTTTGTGAGTCATCAAGCTGCTTTGTGAGGCATCAAACACACACCTGTTGGATTCTTAAATGCCCCTTTTTATCTCTAGCCTCTAGTTACTTCCTCCATGCATCTTTTTTACCTCTGCTTTTCGTCTACCCTCTACCATGGTGGCAATATTATGGCAAAATCTTCTTTGCAAAAATAGTAGACTTCTACTTCTAATTGAACTATTGCCATACACCTAACAACTGCTTGCCCCTGAAATGAGGACAATAATGGGCCAAGGGCATGGAACTGCATCATGCAGTAAAGATCAAGGCATACACTTCAATGACAATCACGATCCAAAAACTATTCCATGTTGACGAGGAAACAGAAGGTGTCAGTTCTGTTAGTACATGTAGATAGTATATGGAAACTCACGAGGAAATGAAAGAACTAACTAAATTTGTTTATATCGCAGAGAATAGAGCTCTAACTCCGATAATTAATTTACTTAATTCGGGGATTTCCCCATTGTCCTTGTGTATCTCCCTTATGTGAGACCTATACAACAATTCCTCTCTTACAAACTTCAAGTCCTAGGCTGAACAGTTGCTTATTGTGACAGCCCGAGACCGACGCTCCAGAAGATTCCCCTTTTATTCCCTCGTCACCATGTGTTTTATTTTGTTTGTTGCATTCATCATGTCATCATGCCATCACGTCGTTTTTTCTTGCAACCCAAATGCATAAATGGTACGGATCCTTGGTCCATTTAAATCAAGGGAATTCACATGGTGATTTCTCTATATAACATATCCTCCCAATATCATAAGGGGGCTATAATGAAATATTATAATCATAATACTCTTGCAATTTAACTCCATTCTTTTCTATCTTAATTCTTGCCTTCAACTTGGCCCATAATTCTTTTGCTTAAGGTCCAGCCAGCCTCTTAAATTCCCCATCCATAGTTCATTTAAAAGGGAGTTTGAACTCAAGCATAACGAATATAATTCATTATGTTTGGTATTTTTTTTATTTCCTTCAGAAATGTTCAACTCGTTCCCATAAATCATATTTATTATGTAGGGTGACCCTCCAAATTTCATCCCATTTGACATTGGTTTGGTTAGGTTTTAAATGCAGGAAAGCATGAGTTTAAATCAAAGTCGTTTAAATTTGTTTCGTGTAAAAATCTCCAAACCGATTTTATAAAATAGAGTATATTTTTATGCGTCCTCAAAAATATTTCTCCAACCCTATTTCTCTCTCTACCTCTCGTTTTCTTTTTCTCCAAATCTGTTCATTTAATTAATGGCTAGGAAGATTTAAACAGAGCAGGCCCAACTCTTACCTGTTTGATCTCAGCCCATTAAGCCCACCACCCTTCTTCTTCCTACGTCACCTCCTTGTACGAACCCATGGAGAACCGTCTGATCTCGTTGGCTCCGTTCTGATTGTTGCCGTACCACCCCTTCCTCCTCTTAGCCACCCCCCTAGGGCGCCCGTGCAACCCTAGCTTCCTCCCTTTCCTCCTCTCCGCCGCCATCTCCCTCTCCCCTCCATTTCCCCCTTCTCCTCGATCTTCTTCTTCGTCAGGTAGGTAGGCGTGAGGTTCAAAGAAGAGTCGGAGGTTCAGAGCCTCCCCCCTCGCGTCGTGATGGGGACTGGTCGCAATGGTCTGGCCAGGTGCTCGGGGGCGTCTGCGCCGTTCCATTCCCGCCCTAGGATGGCCAGAGCACCTTCAACGCCTCGGCCTCTATCTCGTCTCCGCCCGCCCCGGCAGTCGCTCCCCTGCGACTCGAGCTCGCGTAGATCGGCCTCCTCGCCCGATCTCCTCTCTGATCCCTTCGGTGAGCCCTCCCCTTCTCCGTGCGTGTATGCATGTGCGTAGTCCTCGCCGGTAGTCAGTGTAGATGCCTCGCAACACAAGTTAGGAGCGAGCCCTGCTCGAGCTCGACGACTCCGCTGTGCCCAGCTCCTTCGAGCCTCGTAGCCCCGGGAATGGAACCCCGTAGGGTTCCCGCACCCCCGTCGGTAGTACCTCACCGCCGTTGTTGCCTCACCGCTCGCCGGCGTCGAACCCTCCTCCTCGGTACTTCTAGTCTGGAGGTAGAAGAAGGGCACCCGTGTTGTTAGTTTATCCTGAGCCGATCCTGTTTGAGTTCAGAATCCCCCACCTAGTCCGACTGGTTTGATCGCCGTGCAGAGACTGCGAGGTCTCGGGTTCGAGACCCAGCGCCCCCCTTTTTTTTAATCTCTGCGATTTTTGTTCTCCTGTGCTAGCTAGCAGAGTCTGCATATGTGTAGTTCTTCCCCTGTTATAGTAGTAGCACTTCACCATCGTAGTGGCAACCGAGCCACTACAGCGCCAGTAGGTCGAGGGTTCGAGCCCTTGCGCGCCCCTTTTTATTTGAGTTTTAATTAAAAGTTGTTGCGTTACCTGCATAGGTAATATAGGTAGGTTACTCCCCCTGTTAGGGCAGTGAACCCAGCCTAGCTCAGTGGTGATTGCCCTGTTGTGTTACATGTAGGTATTGGGTTCGAGTCCCCCTACTCCCATGTTATTTTTTTCCTTGTGTTTTTAGTTGCTTGCTGTAGTGTGCCACTGTCAGTGGGTCCAGAGCCCACATGCCATACTAGGGGACCTGGTGTGTCTAACCAGTGGGACCCCCTGAGGATTAAATTAATTTTGTTTGTTTAGTTTTGTGTTGTATGTCCAAATCTGGAATATTCCAGAAGAGGAATATGCCAAGTCTCGCATATCAAGAACAACCCCTGTTCTTGTTATTGGCGGAGTTTGATCTTGTGTAGTTTTTCCTTTGTTGTTTCTGGTGTTTTCTGCATGCATATATAGCAGTGTAATATATGGATTTGGGGTAGAAGAACCAGTGAATCCAATGGTGGCACTGGATTCTAGTTTTGGGCAGTCCTGCTGAAGTGTCACTTCATGATGAGGTGGCACTTGTTTACCGTTGTAGAATGGTTTAAGTGCATCATTAGGGGTTGGGCATCCATGCATCATATTGGGTAGTGCATCCGGTTGTGCATGTGCTGTGGTGAATATCGTGTGTTGATTCTTGTTTCCGTTTGCTTCGTCTCGTTAGAGTTCCGCAAGCGTGTCGGAAATGTGAGGATCCGTTCGACTACGTTGGTTCGCCGACTTCTTGGAGTTGTTCTTCTTCCAAGCGGGATCTCAGGCAAGATGATCATTTCCCCAGATACCATTACTATCATTGCCATGCCAGATATTTCGATGCTTTCGATTATGTCTAGTTGCCTACCACTTGTTAAATATCAGCCTCTCATTCATGCCATGATAACCTTCAACCTATTCGACCTAGCAAACCACTGATTGGATATGTTACCGCTTGCTTAACCCTGTGTTAGCGTTGCTAGTTGCAGGTGCATTGCTTCCATGTGAAAGCATGGGTTCCTTGTTATAACACCATATTAAATGTTATTTAATTTAAAGCACCTATATACTTGGTAAAAGGTGGAAGGCTCGGCCTTTCTAGCCTGGTGTTTTGTTCCACCTTTGCCCCCTTAGTTTTCGGCTACCGGTGTTATGTTACATAAATAAGCGCTCCTAACACGATCGGGGTTGTTATGGGGACCCCCTTGATAATGTGTTTTATATTAAAGCTGGTCCGGCAAGGCCCAACATTGGTTCTACATTTGCCCAACATAATAATTTTGTTAATATTGAAATGCATAGGGCGTCATGAACCCGAGGAGTAATTTTACATAAACAGCGGGGGCCACTGCTGATGGTGTTGGTCCCAAACGGTCTGCTTGCGGGGCCACCATGGGGAAACTCGAGGTTTGGCACCCGTAGCTAGTTCCATCCGTCATGTCCTGAGAACGAGATACGCGGCTCCTATCGGGATCTTCGACACGTCGGGCGGCCTTGTTGGATTAATTTTACCTTTGATGAGATATCTTGTGCATCGGGATTCCGGTGATGCTTTGGGTAATCTCAGAGTTGAGGTTTTCCACTAAGGAATTCGACGAGATCGCGAGCTTCGTGATTGAGAATTTCTATGCGGCTTGTGGTAATTTGTGATGGACTAGTTGGAGCACCCCTGCAGGGTTAAATATTTCGGAAAGCCGTGCCCGCGGTTATGTGGCAACGTGGAATATTTGTTTGACACTGGTTCTAGATAACTTGAAGTCAACTTAATTAAAATATGCCAATCGTGTGCGTAACCGTGACTGTCTCTTTCGTGAGTTCCTTCTCCGATCGAGGACACGGTGGGGTTATGTCTAACGTACAGTGGTGTTCAGGATCATTCATTTGATCATCAGTAGTTCACGTCCATTATGCGTATATCTTCCCCCCCTCTTATTTCTTGGACTTGTAAGTTATCCACCAAATATATGCTTAGCCGCTGCTGCAACCTCACCACTTAACTATGCCTCACCCATTAAGCTTTGCTAGTCTTGATACCTTTGGAAAGAGATTGCTGAGTCCCCTGTGGCTCATAGATTACTACAACACCAGTTGCAGGTACATGTAAAGATTACTTGACGCGAGCGCGTTGATTGTTCATTTGGAGTTGCTTCTTCTTCTTGTTCTTCATCGATCTAGGATGGGTTCGAGGCCGGCAGCCTGGGATAGCAAGGATGGACGTCGTTCTTCTTTTGTCATTTGTTTTCGTCCGTAGTCGGACCCTGCTCTTACTCTTGATGATTATGTAATGTACCGATGTGACTCTGATGTAGCTTGTGGCGAGTGTAAGCCAAGTCTTTATATATCTCTTCTTTTCAGTACATGTAGTTGTAACGATATCCATTCTTGCGACACGACGAGATGCGCTTCTATCCCTGACGAGGCCTTCGTGCCAAATTGAGGATAGGGTCGCATCTTGGGCGTGACAAGTTGGTATCAGAGCAAGGACCGACGTAGGAGCCCCCTTGATTGATCGAACTTGGCCGAGTCGAGTCTAGTGAAATACTTTGAGTCTAGTTATATATAGGACAGTAGGATTCTTTTTTCTCCTCTTCTATGCTCTGGTGAGGAATCTTGACGTAATAATTTACTCAACTCCTCTTCCCACTCAAATTTTTTTTAGAATCACGCGGATATTGTTGGAATCTATATGATGCCGATGTGACGGAGTTCTGTCTTCGTGCCTCCTGTCTGACTTGATTTTCTTCCGGGGAGTTGAGATCCAGGGGATTCTTGAGCACATCGTTATCATTCAGATTTCTTAGTATCTCAGGACGAAGGATGTTCGTAATTGCTTCAATACTAGTAGTGGCGAGATAACCCCGATGTCCCCAGTACTGGTGCAGATTGTTCGGGAGTATTGCCATACTTTGTATCGTTGTGATCACGAGGGTCTGTTGTAGATGAAGGTCCGAGATTCTGGTTGTGTGTTGACGGATGTGATACAGGTGACGGGTTAGTATAGAAGTTGAGTGAATATTACTCCTTGTATCCGTGTACCAGATTGCATGACCAGATATTTCGGGAATTCATAGGTGGGAATTCAAGTAGTTACTTATAGGAAATTCTTCCAACAAATGCATGATGTCAGGTTGGGGTTCGACATCTAGTGGATTCGTTTGTTCACGGCCGACTTACAGCGGTACACGTTGTGTCTTAAAGAGTCCTTGTAGCTTGCTACGACTGAGGGACGCTTCGTATGTCGGGTGCACTCCCTTGCACTTGATGGCTACTGTAAAATCGAGCCCGTGCGATCCTGTCCACAAAAATATCGGACGAAATCTTTCTCATAAGTTTGTTCTGTCTTGTTTCATAAGCCTCACCCTTTGTTTTGTTGGATTATGGTAATTCAAGTTGCTTCGATGTCAGATGGTGATTTCATATCTTTCCAAGAGCGGTTCTCATATTTCTATGAGAGTGATATTCCTTTTGCTTAATCAATTGTCATATCAATTGTCGTCAACCGGAGTCATCGTATCAATTCCATTCAACTCGTGTGTTTCTCTCCAAGTGGATTCAATCCTCTCCAATTTTTGCAAGATCATTCTCTCATTTTATTCCGCAGTTCATCTCGTCTAGGCCAAGTTGTCTTTGTTTTTCCCCACCCTCCCGCCCTTTTTCTTCAGTGGTTGGATTTCATCCAACTGCATTTCATTTCAGTGATGCTTCCGCTATCTCGTCTTCCTTTCATAGCCGGGGATTCTTGTAAAGATTCTCAGGAGCTTCGTGTTCATCTTTATTCAATATTGTTATCTTTTCCGGTGAATTCAGTTCAGTTATCCGTGTTCATCATATCCCTGTCATCCTTTAAATTCTCTCTTGTGTTAGAAATTCTTATCTAGTCTTCTATTGGCATTTGTCTCTATTTTATCCGGAGTGTTGAAGATATCTCAGAGTTTCTTGTTTCAGATCTTTAATTATTTCGAGGTGCTCAACCTCATCTAGTTCTCTTCATACCGGTGCAATATCAATCTTCCTAGCAATCTTTTCTAACGGTGGTTTTTTTGAGTGGGCCCATAACCCACAAGTTCTTTCCCAGGATCTTACCTGGCTCTTTTAATCATCTCTGGAGATCTTTAAATCTTTTCAACTACGACGTAAGTATGATTTCCATCAGTCTTATTACTTCTTCAAGATCTATTTGAATTAATTCTCTTATTTGGTTCAACCTTTCATTCTTCATTGTTTCGGAGTGTCTCAGTATTCTTGGTGTTGTTTCTCGTCATCATTCTCAGCTTGCAATTCGAAGGAGTGTTTCTCTCAGTCTTGTTCCATTCTTGTGAAGACTATCATCTCAGCTTCGTGTATCCTCTCATTTGTTCTCAATCATGAGTAATTCCTTTCGTGCTATCCGATGCTTTTCTGAATTGTTTTCATTCTCGATCCTCCAACGGCCATCATTTCAGAAGAATCTTCGTTCTCAGCTTTCAGCTTTCATCCTCAGTTCTTCTCCGTTGTTGTCTCTTCATTCGTCTCTCGTTTATTCCAGTGCCTTGTTGAAGTTTTTCTTCTCTCAGGTGGCTCATGATCTCTTCATTCTCTTGGTTCTCCATTAATTCATGGTGTTTCCATTCATTTGTGAAGTCTTACCGGTGCTTCTTTCAATTTTGCCTCAAGTGGTGCTTATCTCTCTGCCTCTTCAAGATTGATTTCTAGTGGAATAAGTGATATGCTAAATCCATTGCTTGTCATCAATTAAACTTGATGAAGGATTAGCATAACATAATTCTTATTCTTGTTTCATCAAGTGATCTGAATTCTTGTTCCGGAGTGGCTCATGATATCAATTCCTTTTTTTATCAAGTGTTCTTATCTTTTCTTTCCGGGCTTCCAAGTTTTGTCAAGTATCTCTTTGTGAAGCTTCATCTAAATCTTGGCAAGGTCATAAACTTATTCTTTTCTACCTTCATATATTTGCATCGTTCATTTGTATATGGAGGCCCTTCATGGTGGTTCATCAAGGTTTCAATTCATTCTCAAGTGTTCTTCAAGATTCTTATTGGAGAACCTCAAGTTTTTTCTCTTGCATCTCCAAGTGCATTTGTTCTTCCATTATCCTTTGAGGTGGTATTACAACGTTCTTGTTAGTGTAGGAGCCTCGAAGAGTTTTCCTCTCAAGAATGAGATAATTAAACCCACCAATTCTATGATCATGAGATATTTTCAACCCATGATTTCTTCATTGAGCTATTTTGGGTTGGATTTCACCTAAAGCTTTTCCTATGGATTACGCTATCATGGTGCTTGTCATTAATCCAAGTTCTCAATGTATCCTCTTGGTGTAAGTTTGTTCATTTCTTGTTGCTCCCAATCTATCCTTGTTTATTTTAGTGGTTGGTTGTCACCTCACATTTGTTGAGATGATTCTCATAAGCCCACTACTATCTTGTTCTTCGTTGTTGATTTTCCAACTACCCCGTCAATTCTATGACCGGAGGCTCGTCAATTCTATTGTGATGGTAGTTGTCATTCTTTTCTTCATTCTCTTCTTCCGCTTGAGATAGTCATATTCTCTTGTTCCGGAGGCTTTGTGATGTTGCTCTTTTGGGTCTATCATGTTGTTCTATCAAGATCATGGTGTTCCCTTGTTCTATTTACTTGTTTGTTGTGAATATTGTCTAATTCTCTCTTCTTATCGAATTTTTTGTCCCATTTTCCTACCGAAGTGCTGCCGAAATTTTCCGTGAATTCTTGCCTCTTTCTCATATCAGTCCTCATCTATTTGCAACCTTCAAGGATCGTTGGTTTCACTCGTTTGTCAAAGAAGCGACTAAGTTTTTACCTCTTGTTCTTTCTCATCCTCTCCCCCCTTTCATTCTTGGATCTCGGGGCGAGATCCTCTTGTAGTGTAGGAGAGTTGTGACAGCCCGAGACCGACGCTCCAGAAGATTCCCATTTTATTCCCTCGTCACCATGTGTTTATTTTGTTTGTTGCATTCATCATGTCATCATGCCATCATGTCGTTTTTTCTTGCAACCCAAATGCATAAATGGTACGGATCCTTGGTCAATTTAAATCAAGGGAATTCACATGGTGATTTCTCTATATAACATATCCTCCCAATATCAGAAGGGGGCTATAATGAAATATTATAATCATAACACTATTGCAATTTAACTCCATTCTTTTCTATCTTAATTCTTGCCTTCAACTTGGCCCATAATTCTTTTGCTTAAGGTCCAGCCACCTTCTTAAATTCCCCATCCATAGTTCATTTAAAAGGGAGTTTGAACTCAAGCATAACGAATTTAATTCATTATGTTTGGTATTTTTTTATTTCCTTCAGAAATGTTCAACTTGTTCCCATAAATCATATTTATTATGTAGGGTGACCCTTAGAATTTCATCCCATTTGACATTGGTTTGGTTAGGTTTTAAATTCAGGAAAGCATGAGTTTAAATCAAACTTGTTTAAATTTGTTTCGTGTAAAAATCTCCAAACCGATTTTATAAAATAGAGTATATTTTTATGGGTCCTTAAAAATATTTCTCCAACTCTATTTCTCTCTCTACCTCTCGTTTTCTTTTTCTCCAAATCTGTTCATTTAATTAATGGCTAGGAAGATTCAAACAGAGCAGGCCCAACTCTTACCTGTTTGATCTCAGCCCATTAAGCCCACCACCCTTCTTCTTCCTACGTCACCACTTGTACGAACCCATGGAGAACCGTCTGATCTCCTTGGCTCCGTTCTGATTGTTGCCGTACCACCCCTTCCTCCTCTTAGCCACCCCCCTAGGGCGCCCGTGCAACCCTAGCTTCCTCCCTTTCCTCCTCTCCGCCGCTATCTCCCTCTCCCCTCCATTTCCCTCTTCTCCTCGATCTTCTTCTTCGTGAGGTAGGTAGGCGTGAGGTTCAGAGAAGAGTCGGAGGTTCAGAGCCTCCCCCCTCGCGTCGTGGTGGGGACTGGTCGCGATAGTCTGGCCAGGTGCTCGAGGGCGTCTGCACCGTTCCGTTCCCGCCCTAGGATGCCCACAACACCTTCAACGCCTCGGCCTCTACCCCGTCTCAGCCCACGCCGGCAGCCGCTCCCCTGTGACTCGAGCTCGCGTAGATCGGCCTCCTCGCCCGATCTCCTCTCTGATCCCTTCGGTGGGCCCTCCCCTTCCACGTGCGTGTATGCATGTGCGTAGTCCTCGCCGGTAGTCAGTGTAGATGCCTCGCATCACAGGTAAGGAGCGAGCCCTGCTCGAGCTCGATGACTCCGCCGTGCCCAGCTCCTTCGAGCCTCGTAGCCCCGTAGGGTTCCCGCACCCCCGTCGGTAGTACCTCACCACCGTTGTTGCCTCACCGCTCGCCGGCGTCGAACCCTCCTCTTCAGTACTTCCAGTCTAGAGGTAGAAGAAGGGCGCCCATGTTGTTAGTTTATCCCGAGCCGATCCTGTTTGAGTTCAGAATCCCCCACCTAGTCCGACTGGTTTGATCGCCGCGTAGAGACTGCGAGTTCTCGGGTTCGAGACCCAGCACCCCCCTTTCTTTTAATCTCTGCGATTTATGTTCTCTTGTGCTAGCTAGCAGAGTCTGCATATGTGCATTTCTTCCCCTGGTATAGCAGTAGCACGTCACCATCGTAGTGGCAACCGAGCCACTGCAGCGCCAGTAGGTCGAGGGTTCGAGCCCTCGCGTGCCCCTTTTTAGTTGAGTTTTAAGTAAAAGCTGTTGCGTTGCCTGCATAGGTAATATAGGTAGGTTGCTCCCCCTGTTAGGGGCAGTGAACCGAGCCTAGCTCAGTGGTGATTGCCCTGTTGTGTTGCAAGTAGGTATTGGGTTCGAGTCCCCCTACTCCCATGTTATTTTTTTCCTTGTGTTTTTAGTTGCTTGCTGTAATGTGCCAGTGTCAGTGGGTCCAGAGCCCACATGCCATACTAGGGGACCTGGTGTGTCTGACCAGTGGGACCCCCTGAGGATTAAATTAATTTTGTTTGTTTAGTTTTGTGTTGTATGTCCAAATCTGGAATATTCCAGAAGAGGAATATGCCAAGTCTCGCATATCAAGAACAACCCCTGTTCTTGTTATTGGCGGAGTTTGATCTTGTGTAGTTTTTCCTTTGTTGTTTCTGGTGTTTTCTGCATGCATATATAGCAGTGTAATATATGGATTTGGGGTAGAAGAACCCAGTGAATCCAATGGTGGCACTGGATTCCAGTTTTGGGCAGTCCTGCTCAAGTGTCACTTCATGATGAGGTGGCACTTGTTTACCGTTGTAGAATGGTTTAAGTGCATCATTAGGGGTTGGGCATCCATGCATCCTATTGGGTAGTGCATCCGGTTGCGCATGTGTTGTGGTGAATATCGTGTGTTGATTCTTGTTTCCATTTGCTTCGTCTCGTTAGAGTTCCGCAAGCGTGTCGGAAATGTGAGGACCCGTTCGACTACGTTGGTTCGCCGACTTCTCGGAGTTGTTCTTCTTCCAAGCGGGATCTCAGGCAAGATGATCATTTCCCCAGATACCATTATTATCATTGCCATGCAAGTTATTTCGATGCTTTCGATTATGTCTCGTTGCCTACCACCTGTTAAATATCAGCCTCTCAATCATGCCATGATAACCTTCAACCTGTTTGACCTACAAACCACTGATTGGCTATGTTACCGCTTGCTTAACACTGTGTTAGCGTTGCTAGTTGCAGGTGCATTGCTTCCATGTGAAAGCATGGGTTCCTTGTTATAACACCATATTAAATGTTATTTAATTTAAAGCACCTATATACTTGGTAAAAGGTGGAAGGCTCGGCATTTCTAGCCTGGTGTTTTGTTCCACCTTTGCCCCCTTTGTTTTCGGCTACGGGTGTTATGTTCCATAAATGAGCGCTCCTAACACGATCGGGGTTGTTATGGGGACCCCCTTGATAATTCGTTTTAGATTAAAGCTGGTCCGGCAAGGCCCAACATTGGTTCTACATTTTCCCAACATAATAAATTTGTTAATATTGAAATGCATAGGGCGTCATGAACCCGAGGAGTAATTTTACATAAACAGGGGGGCCAGTGCTGAGGGTGTTGGTCCCAAACGGTCTGCATGCGGGGCCACCACGGGGAAACTCGAGGTTTGGCACCCATAGCTAGTTCCATCCGTCTTATCCTGAGAACGAGATACGCGGCTCCTATCGGGATCGTCGACACGTCGGGCGGCCTTGCTAGATTAGTTTTACCTTTGACGAGATATCTTGTGCATCGGGATTCCGGTGATGCTTTGGGTAATCTCAGAGTTGAGGTTTTCCACTAGGGAATCCGACGAGATCGCGAGCTTCGTGATTGAGGATTTCTATGCGGCTTGTGGTAATTTGTGATGGACTAGTTGGAGCACCCCTGCAGGGTTAAATCTTTCGGAAAGCCGTGCACGCAGTTATGTGGCAATGTGGAAGCTTTGTTTAACACTGGTTCTAGATAACTTGAAGTCAACTTAATTAAAATATGCCAATCGTGTGTGTAACCGTGACTGTCTCTTTCGTGAGTTCCTTCTCCGATCGAGGACACGGTGGGGTTATGTTTGACATAGGTAGGTGTTCAGGATCATTCATTTGATCATCAATAGTTCACGTCCGTTATCCGTAGATCTTCCCCCCCCTCTTATTTCTTGTACTCGTAAGTTAGCCACCAAATATATGCTTAGCCGCTGCTGCAACCTCACCACTTAACTATGCCTCACCCATTAAGCTTTGCTAGTCTTGATACCTTTGGAAATGAGATTGCTGAGTCCCCTGTGGCTCATAGATTACTACAACACCAGTTGCAGGTACAGGTAAAGATTACTTGACGCGAGCGCGTTGATTGTTCATTTGGAGTTGCTTCTTCTTCTTGTTCTTCATCAATCTAGGATGGGTTCCAGGCCGGCAGCCTGGGATAGCAAGGATGGACGTCGTTCTTCTTTTGTCGTTTTTTTTCGTCCGTAATCGGACCCTGCTCTTACTCTTGATGATTATGTAATGTACTGATGTGACTCTGATGTAGCTTGTGGCGAGTGTAAGCCAACTCTTTATATATCTCTTCTTTTCAGTACATGTACTTGTAACGATATCCATTCTTGCGACACGACGAGATGCGCTTCTATCCCTGACGAGGCCTTCGTGCCAAATTGAGGATAGGGTCGCATCTTGGGCGTGACACTTATTCCATCTACTTGTATTACTGGGCAGTTGCTCATTGCATCTACTTGCTATGTACGATTAAAATATTCCCACAAAAACATGGGTGACGTATAACCATTCTCGGAGTGGTTAACTTATGCGATTAATTTCAACACCGTCTACACACGCCCCCCTCCTCGCTCTCTATTAAGCATCTCTCTATGTGTATCTGTGTCACACACATGTGATAAGCCTATCTAACTAATTGCTACCGAGACCAGCCAAGCTGTCCTCACTTGAACGTGTCGGTGATCTACATGCCTCGCTAGGGGCCATGGTTTAGTTTAGTCTTATCTTTGTACTACAACGTTCTAGATGCCATCCATATATATTTAATATTTTGACAATAAAATTTGGAAGTTTGCTATACTATTTTTAAGCTGCCCGTAGTTTTATCTAAGCTATACCATTTTTTATGTTGGTTTCTCTATTTTTGGAAATTGTTTTTTTTGACGATGCTTTCCTTTGGATCCTCCTAATTCATATTTTTAATTAATTAAACATTCACGCATTGTTGTGTGGTCATTCCTAAAATATTTAAAATGTGAAACTTAAACTGCATTTTTAACTTTAACAATTTTGAGTTTTTAATGTGTCTGGCTACTATTAAATATCTTTTTTGTAATTAATTAAGCATTCTGCATAGTTGTTCAATTATTCTTATAATATCTTAAATATGAAACTTAAGCTAGATAACCTCCCTTATGAAATTATCGGATCTCCATTATTGTTTGATTCTTTAATAATTTCAGGATTTTTCTACATATACTTGGAGCATATATTGAAAAGAAAATGCATAGATTTTATAAAAATATTTTCAAAAACACTATGTGCATCACATGCAAATTTGGGAGTATATACGTATGTTTGACAAACATGATTGTTATAGTATACACATATATGCATTTTGGTATTGTGTGTGCTGGTTTCTGGATGAGAATAATTAGTTCACATGTTGTACAACACACTTAGGTATATACTTGTGTGTCACGGCTGGATGTGTAGGACCTTGACAGAAAATAAAAGCCTAGTAATTTTCTATGTAATCTCACTTTCCACGTTCACCTAGTGTAACACACATGGACTCTTGGGCTGATCCAATCTGCCTTGTGACATAAGGACCTCTTGCTTCAAAAACGTACGCTCGTTCAACCCCACACATAGAATTATGATCTGATGGTTATTTGTAGATTGTTTTCTAGGATTAACGTGAAGGCTCGAAGGAGGCTACCTTTTTTTTAAGAAAACATGGTTGCTTACTTTTTTTTGTTTCAGTAATATTAAACGTGTCAGCTACCTTTTTTATGTGAACCGTGTTACGTAAGTTTTGTTTCATCTCTAACCTTAATTATTTAATCCAAGGGTGTAATTAATTTCAATGGTGTTATCTTATTTGGCACTTACATTTTCCATGTTATGTTTGTAGGGCATCAAACAATTCTTTGTTGTTGTTGAGAAAGAGTAATGGAAGTTTGATACACTACGTGATCTTTATGAAACTATTGTAATATATGGATATGAAACTTTGTATGTATGGATGAAACTATTGTAATATATGGTTTGGTACGAATGAAACTTGCATAATATGTATGTATGTATGGATGAAACTTATTTTAATATGGTTATCAGTATGGCAACAACATTATTTCTGTAATATATATATATATCCTGAAACTATTGTAGTATATAGATATATATGAAACTTTGTATGCATGTGGATGAAACTGGTGTAATATATGGTTTGGTACGGATGGAACTTGCATAATATGTATGTACTATGGATGAAAGTTATTTGAATATGGTTATGAGTACGGAAACAAATTTATTTTTGTCAAATATATATATATATATATATATATCCTGATTATTGTGAAAAATGTTGGATATAATAAGAAATAAACTAAAAAGGAGCTGGTTCCCCCCTTTGCCGTCTGCCCCCACATGGCAAAGGGGGGATGGCAGACGACAAAGAGGGGAGAGAGAGGGGCTTAGTTCCCCCTTTGCCGTCTGCCCCCACATGGCAAAGGGGGGATGGCAGACGGCAAAGAGGGGAGAGAGAGGGGCTTGGTTACCCCCTTTGTCGTCTGCCCCCACATGGCAAAGGGGGGATGGCAGATGGCAAAGAGGGGAGAGAGAGGGGCTTGGTTCCCCCCTTTGCCGTCTGCCCCCACATGGCAAAGGGGGGGAGGGCAGACGGCAAAGAGAGGAGGCCTGCCGTTAACACCTAGCGGGACCGTTGGTGTATCTGTCGTCCCATTTAATTTGCTGTCTGCCCCCTCATGGCAAAGATTCTTTGTCGTCCGCTTTAAAAAAGCAAACGGCAAAGACCCTCTTCACCGGATTTTTTTTGCCGTCTGCTGACCGACGGCAAAGCCTTTGCCGTCCGTGGTTCCCCCCTTTGCCGTCAGCCATGGCACACAACAAAATTATAAATTCCAGTAGTGCGGGGATGGCGCTGGTGGCCATGTCCTCCTCCTCTCGTCTAGTGAGTGCACCCCATCACATGACTTGGTCCTCTCTCTCCCCTTTCTATAACCTATTTTTTTGTCCTGTAGACATGCAGGGAGAAACGGCCAACGGACAACCTTGCTGCTCCTCTGGACGAAGCAGACATGGAGGTTCCTCCTGTGGCTTTAGGTGAGTTGGTCCACTCCTCCTCTTTGCTCTCGTTCTTGGCACATCAGGAGTCATTGTTGTTCTATGGTATTAGGATTTTCCATTGTTTTGGCTCAAGTAACTACTGCTTGTGGTTAATTTGATTATGTTGTGTTGCTAAAATGTTATTTAATGCTTCGATTGAACTGCAAGATTAACCCTAGTGCTACCAGCCATAGATTCGAGGAAGTAGGGTGGAGTTATTGCAGGTATCCGATTAGAAAGAAGGCAGCGGGTTTTCGTTTTTGAATTGTTTTTATGTCGTGCTTCTGCAATTTGAGACATAGGATCTAGGGAGAAAGTGCATCCTACAGGTGCGTTTTGGTAGATTTTGATTGCCTAACGCTTTTACTGCCTCTATCCTCATGATGCCTGTACACATGTTGTCCAGGGGTGGGAGCTAATGTGCAACCATTGGGTTGAGTTGAACTCAACAATTTTTTTCTGTCAAGTTCATGCACATAGATAAAATATTGTAAACCCAATAAACTGTCAACGTTGAACCCATCGAAATTAGCTACGCCGCCCAGGGCAAAGTGTCCAATTAAAATATTGTAATGTGTTTAGCCGATTATCCCAATGAAAGTCTCAAAGGTAGCCCTAATTGATTCATAGCAGGCCACATGATTCCTTACATCCTAAAATTCCCTCCATGGCAACCCAAATCAGCGATGCCCCACAATGATATGTGATCTCATGTCCCTCTCGTTTTGTTGCCTGGTAGTGAGAGGCAAGCGGTCGGCTGCCAACAATGGTAGATCTGAGTCCAAATTTAAGGTTCATAATATTACATCACCACATCTTCTCTCACTAGTACATGTATAATCTAATCTCATATAGGTTTGTGTTGTATGCTCTTCCCTAGATTTGCAATTGTTTCTCCCTAAACCTTGATTGATTAATCTTATTTTAATCAAACTAGTTTAAATACTGAAACTCACCTATTATTTTTTCATTGGTTCCAACGTGATGATAAGTTTCACCTAAAGTTATGAAATTATTTTTGTGCTACTCTATTTAGGAAAAATAAATCGATTTAAAGTTTTCTCCAAAGGTATGCCATGCATCTTGAATTTTAAATGTAACATCTATATGTTATAGATAAATCATATGTTTATTCATTATCCTATATTTGAGTGCTATAATCAAGTTTTAAGATGGTGACACTAGAATTTAACTTAATTAATTCATAGCAAACCCTCATAATGAGTCAAGGAACGAACCCATTGGTGAAATTTTCTCGCTCCGCCGCTAATGCTGCCGCGTCTCCACTTCGTGCAACCAATTGTATATATGAATTAATCTGTGAGAAGTGCAAATTGATGCAGTGCTATGAGGCTTGGATGCGGTCCTGGAGGCATAAAATGCACTTGATGTTCACAAGCATGATGACAGTAAGGTCCGGATGGATCTAACTAATGCTACCAAGTAATATACTGATCAATTCTATGTTAATTTGTTTGATGGATATCCGTGATTGATTGCAACTAATTTCCTGACCTTTGTAATTAATTTTTTTTTCTCACATATGCAAGTAATTGTTCTGTTGCAATTTAATTCCTGCCTCAGATTGCATGTAGATATGTTGATCGTTTCCCAATGAACTCAAAAGTAGTGAAACACCATGGTGTACCATGGCTTGATGAAATGGATATGCTGGCATTTTTTTGTATTGCTCGAACATGGTTTGCATCACTACATTCTAAAGTAATTTGCCTTCTTTTTTTCCCTGTAATTTAATATAATACATCATTCCTTCCTTTCTAATGTTCGTTGGTAATGTACGAGCCTAACCAGAATTTTCCACACATAAGCATCAACCTGAAACCAGAGATGCACCGTTAATTGGAAAATGCATTCCGTCAAAAGATAAAAAGAATCTGAGTATCATCCTGCTAGGCTCAATCCCTTTGTTTCTCACTGTTTTTTATGACGGTATAATGGAAAAGCCTTTCTTGAGTAAACTGATAATATTGCAGTTACTAATCTTTTGTATTGCTGCATGTAGTGTACAATGTGAAGATGGACAAATCAACATAGTTACTAACGAAATTTAACACCTTTCAACTAGAATATAGGTACTTTGTGGTTTCTTCCTAACATATTTTCTAGAATTTAGTTTGAGCTTGATTTCGTATATGTGCAATAGGTGATCTTCTTGGTAAATATATAACTGTAGAAAATCTACACCATCATATATCGTCAAGTCGATGCTCATATCATTTTATTTGTTTTTATTTTGTATTCAGTGTACTTTATTTTCTAAGACTTCCATGTGTTGGTCAAATAGTACAGTTTTCTTGATTATTAAGTTTTGCTAACACCCAGGATATATACACCAGGACAGTCCTCCATTTTGAATTTCATCTAGGTGATAAATATTCTCCATAAAATCTCAGTATAGAAACCTGAATAATATATTGTTACAATCAGAATTGACGGTTCCAGAAAATACTGCTAATGTAATCCACACCTTTAGAAAACAGCCACTTGAAGGTTTAAATAATAATGGTTTTCTAGATACATATTTATTTTGCAAATTATGATAAATGTCGTGTAACTTCCAACATCTGGGCAGAGGTGCCATACTTTTCCTGTTTACACACGTGTAGCTCCTAGTATCAAACCTCCTTTTAAACTGCTTCGTTCAAGCTAATAAGCTAACCAACAAGACATCTAAGTGGGTAGTGTAAACACTTTGCTGATACATAAAAGACAACACAACTTACTATTTTTAGCGTCTGTATGCCTTCAACCTTTGTACGTGTCTATTATCTTGCCTCTATCACTACTTGCATCATGTCAATACATTATTTGTTAATAATTAATTATTTTTTATTTGATTGTAGATTCAAAAGATATATGGATGATTATATGGGTGTGTGGCAAGTGGACTGCAATGATGACGATGTTCCAGTTCATGATGATGATGGAGACTTTTGGTTTCAGTTAAGTTGTAGGGATGTTGTTGATGTTGGATGATGTTCATCGGTTCAGTTTTAGTTAAGTTGTAAGGATGTTGATGGATTCTTCCAGTTAAAGTTTTGTTGTCAAGAAAATATATTTTGATTATGCATCATATTTGGATGATGTTCCTCATGTAATATCAACTATTGTAATCCAACAGTTTTATTCAATATATGATTTGTTTCTCTCATGAGTATATTCTCTTATTCTTTTTCCTATATGTGAACGCTAATTTAGTCGATGCAATACAATAATAATAATAATAATAATAGTCACATTATATATGAACCAACACATGAAGTGTTGCAAATTCTTAGTTGCAACAATGAGATTTAGATTCTTATACATTGAGCACCAACATATAATAGTTTAGTAAACGTTGGTTTTATGCGTTGTAGTCTTGCAACAGTACCTTTTACCAACGCATGTTCAAGTGTTGCATTATATGCTAGCAACACTGGATAAGGCAACGCATAAAAAACCGTTGGTAAAGACACTAGCAACTCATATATAGACTCCTAGATACGGATAAAAGCGTTGCTCGAGGAGGGGTCCTGTTGTAGTGTGAATACTACAAAAGCAACAATAAGGACAACAACAATGACAACATCCACAAATATGAAAAGAGCGAAAGCAACGACAGCAACAACAACAACAACAACGACAAAAACGACTACGACAAGAACTACGACAACAAGAACAACAACAACAATGACAACAACAACAAAAACAAAAACAACGGCAACAATAGCAATGATGACGATGACGACGACGACAATGACGTCAACGACGACGACAACGACGATGAGAACTGCGACGACGATGACGACAAGGATGACGATGACGACGACGACGACGATAAAAACAACAACAAGAACATCAACAACAAAACCACCACCACCACCACCACCACCAACAACAACAACAGCAGTGACAACAACAGCAACAACTGTTGGGGAACGTCGCATGGGAAACAAAAATTTTCCTACGCGCACGAAGACCTATCATGGTGATGTCCATCTACGAGAGGGGATGAGTGATCTACGTACCCTTGTAGATCGTACAGCAGAAGCGTTTAGAGAACGCGGTTGATGTAGTGGAACGTCCTCACGTCCCTCGATCCGCCCCGCGAACAATCCCGCGATCAGTCCCACGATCTAGTACCGAACGGACGACACCTCCGCGTTCAGCACACGTACAGCTCGACGATGATCTCGGCCTTCTTGATCCAGCAAGAGAGACGGAGAGGTAGAAGAGTTCTCCGGCAGCGTGACGGCGCTCCGGAGGTTGGTGATGATCTTGTCTCAGCAGGGCTCCGCCCGAGCTCCGCAGAAACACGATCTAGAGGAAAAACTATGGAGGTATGTGGTCGGGCAGCCGTGAGAAAGTCGTCTCAAATCTGCCCTAAAAGCCCCATATATATAGGAGGAGGGAGGGGGACCTTGCCTTGGGGTCCAAGGGATCCCCAAGGGGTCGGCCGAGCCAGGGGGGAGGACTCTCCCCCCCAAACCGAGTCCTACTTGGTTTGGTGGGAGGGAGTCCTTCCCCCTTCCCACTTCTTCCTCCTTTTTTTTTCTTCCTTTGATTTTTCTTCCTTGGCGCATAGGAATTGGTGGGCTGTCCCACCAGCCCACTAAGGGCTGGTGTGACCCCCCCAAACACCTATGGACTTCCCCGGAGTGGGTTGCCCCCCTCCGGTGAACTCCCAGAACCCATTCGTCATTCCCGGTACATTCCCGGTAACTCCGAAAAACCTTCCGGTAATCAAATGAGGTCATCCTATATATCAATCTTCGTTTGCGGACCATTCCGGAAACCCTCGTGACGTCCGTGATCTCATCCGGGACTCCGAACAACATTCAGTAACCAACCATATAACTCAAATACGCATAAAACAACGTCGAACCTTAAGTGTGCAGACCCTGCGGGTTCGAGAACTATGTAGACATGACCCGAGAGACTCCTCGGTCAATATCCAACAGCGGGACCTGGATGCCCATATTGGATCCTACATATTCTACGAAGATCTTATCGTTTGAACCTCAGTGCCAAGGATTCATATAATCCCGTATGTCATTCCCTTTGTCCTTCGGTATGTTACTTGCCCGAGATTCGATCGTCAGTATCCGTATACCTATTTCAACCTCGTTTACCGGCAAGTCTCTTTACTCGTTCCGTAATACAAGATCCCGTAACTTACACTAAGTTACATTGCTTGCAAGGCTTGTGTGTGATGTTGTATTACTGAGTGGGCCCCGAGATACCTCTCCGTCACACGGAGTGACAAATCCAGTCTTGATCCATACTAACTCAACTAACACCTTCGGAGATACCTGTAGAGCATCTTTATAGTCACCCAGTTACGTTGCGACGTTTGATACACACAAAGCATTCCTCCGGTGTCAGTGAGTTATATGATCTCATGGTCATAGGAATAAATACTTGACACGCAGAAAACAGTAGCAACAAAATGACACGATCAACATGCTACGTCTATTTAGTTTGGGTCTAGTCCATCACGTGATTCTCCCAATGACGTGATCCAGTTATCAAGCAACAACACCTTGTTCATAATCAGAAGACACTGACTATCATCGATCAACTGGCTAGCCAACTAGAGGCATGCTAGGGACGGTGTTTTGTCTATGTATCCACACATGTAAATGAGTCTTCATTCAATACAATTATAGCATGGATAATAAACTATTATCTTGATACAGGAATTATAATAATAACTATACATTTATTATTGCCTCTAGGGCATAATTCCAACAGTCTCCCACTTGCACTAGAGTCAATAATCTAGCCCTCACATCACCATGTCAATTACATTGTAATAAATCTAACACCCATACAGTTCTGGTGTCGATCATGTTTTGGCCGTGGAAGAGGTTTAGTCAGCGGGTCTGCTATATTCAGATCCGTGTGCACTTTGCATATATTTACGTCCTCCTCCTCGACGTAGTCGCGGATGAGGTTGAAGCGTCGTTTGATGTGTCTGGTCTTCTTGTGAAACCTTGGTTCCTTTGCTAAGGCAATGGCACCAGTGTTGTCACAGAACAAGGTTATTGGATCCAGTGCACTCGGCACCACTCCAAGATCTGTCATGAACTGCTTCATCCACACACCCTCCTTAGCCGCCTCCGAGGCAGCCATGTACTCTGCTTCACATGTAGAATCTGCTACGACGCTTTGCTTGGAACTGCACCAGCTTGCTGCACCCCCATTAAGAATAAATACGTATCCGGTTTGCGACTTAGAGTCGTCCGGATCTGTGTCAAAGCTTGCATCGACGTAACCTTTTACGGCGAGCTCTTCGTCACCTCCATACACGAGAAACATCTCCTTAGTCCTTTTCAGGTACTTCAGGATATTCTTGACCGCCGTCCAGTGATCCACTCCTGGATTACTCTGGAACCTACCTGCCATACTTATGGCTAGGCTAACATCCGGTCTAGTGCACAGCATCGCATACATGATAGAGCCTATGGCTGAAGCATAGGGGACGGAGCGCATATGCTCTCTATCTTCATCAGTTGCTGGGCACTAAGTCTTACTCAATCTCGTACCTTGTAACACTGGCAAGAACCCTTTCTTGGGCTGTTCCATTTTGAACCTCTTCAAAACTTTATCAAGGTATGTGCTTTGTGAAAGTCCTATCAGGCGTTTTGATCTATCCCTATAGATCTTAATGCCTAGAATGTAAGCAGCTTCTCCTAGGTCCTTCATAGAGAAACTTTTTTTCAAGTAACCTTTTATGCTCTCCAAAAGCTCTACGTTGTTTCCAATCAGTAATATGTCATCCACATATAGTATTAGAAACGCCACAGAGCTCCCACTCACTTTCTTGTAAATACAAGATTCTCCAACCACTTGTATAAACCCAAATGCTTTGATCACCTCATCAAAGCGTTTGTTCCAACTCCGAGATGCTTGCACCAGTCCATAAATGGATCGCTGGAGCTTGCACACCTTGTCAGCATTTTTAGGATCGACAAAACCTTCGGGTTGCATCATATACAACTCTTCCTTAAGGAAACCGTTAAGGAACGCCGTTTTGACATCCATCTGCCAAATTTCATAATCGAAAAATGCAGCTATTGCTAACATGATTCTGACGGACTTAAGCATCGCTACGGGAGAGAAAGTCTCATCGTAGTCAATTCCTGGAACTTGTGAAAAATCCTTTGCCACAAGTCGAGCTTTATAAACGGTCACATTACCGTCAGCGTCCGTCTTCTTCTTAAAGATCCATTTGTTCTGAATAGCCTTGCGGCCCTCAGGTAGTATCTCCAAAGTCCACACTTTGTTCTCATACATGGATCCTATCTCGGATTTCATGGCCTCTAGCCATTTGTTGGAATCTGGGCCCACTATTGCTTCTTCATAATTTGCAGGTTCATTGTTTTCTAACAACATGATTGATAACACGGGATTACCGTACCACTCTGGAGCAGCACGTGATCTCGTCGACCTGCGTGGTTCAACAGAAACTTGAACTGGAGTTTCATGATCATCATCATTAACTTCCTCCTCAACCGGTGTCGCAATGACAGAGGTTTCCCCTTGCCCTGCGCCACCATCCAGAGGGATGAGAGGTTCGACAACCTCGTCAAGTTCTATCTTCCTCCCACTCAATTCTCTCGAGAGAAACTCCTTCTCGAGAAAAGTTCCGTTCTTAGCAACAAACACTTTGCCCTCGGATTTGAGATAGAAGGTGTACCCAACTGTCTCTTTTGGGTAACCTATGAAGACGCACTTTTCCGCTTTGGGTTCCAGCTTTTCAGGCTGAAGCTTTTTGACATAAGCATCACATCCCCAAACTTTAAGAAACGACAACTTTGGCCTTTTGCCATACCACAGTTCGTATGGTGTCGTCTCAACGGATTTTGATGGTGCCCTATTTAAAGTGAATGCAGCTGTTTCTAATGCATAACCCCAAAAAGATAACGGCAAATCAGTAAGAGACATCATAGATCGCACCATCTCTAACAAAGTACGATTACGACGTTCGGACACACCATTACGCTGTGGTGTTCCAGGCGGTGTTAACTGTGAAACAATTCCACATTGTTTTATGTGAGTACCAAACTCGAAACTCAGATATTCACCCCCACGATCAGACCGTAGGAACTTGATCTTCTTGTTACGATGATTTTCCACTTCACTCTGAAATTGCTTGAACTTTTCAAATGTTTCAGACTTGTGCTTCATTAAGTAGACATAACCATATCTACTTAAATCGTCAGTGAAGGTGAGAAAATAACGATATCCGCCGCGTGCCTCCACGCTCATTGGACCACACACATCGGTATGTATGATTTCCAACAAGTCACTTGCACGCTCCATTGTTCCGGAGAACGGAGTCTTAGTCATCTTGCCCATGAGGCATGGTTCGCACGTGTCAAGTGAATCAAAGTCAAGTGACTCTAAAAGTCCATCAGCATGGAGTTTCTTCATGCGCTTTACACCAATATGACCCAAGCGGCAGTGCCATAAAAATATGGTGCTATCATTGTTTACTCTAACTCTTTTGGTCTCAATGTTATGTATATGCGTATCGCTATCGAGATTCAATATGAACAATCCTCTCACATTCGGTGCAGGACCATAAAAGATGTTACTCATAGAAATAGAACAACCATTATTCTCAGATTTAAAAGAGTAACCGTCTCGCAATAAACAAGATCCAGATATAATGTTCATGCTCAACGCAGGCACTAAATAACAATGATTTAAGTTCATCACTAATCTCGATGGTAGTTGAAGTGACACGGTGCCGACGGCGATTGCATCAACCTTGGAACCGTTTCCTATGCGCATCGTCACTTCGTCTTTCGCCAGCCTTCGTCTATTCCGCAGTTCCTGCTTCGAGTTGCAAATGTGAGCAACAGAACCGGTATCGAATACCCAGGCACCACTACGAGAGCTGGTTAAGTACACATCAATAACATGTATATCAAACATACCTGATTTTTCTTTGCCCGCCTTCTTATCTGCCAGATACTTGGGGCAATTGCGCTTCCAGTGACCCATACCCTTGCAATAGAAGCACTCTGTTTCAGGCTTAGGTCCAGCCTTGGGTTTCTTCGGCGGATTGGCAACAGGCTTGCCGCTCTTCTTCGAATTGCCCTTCTTGCCTTTGCCGTTTCTCTTGAAACTAGTGGTCTTGCTCACCATCAACACTTGATGTTCTTTACGGAGTTCAGACTCTGCGACTTTCAGCATCGCAAACAACTCGCCGGGAGACTTGTTCATCCCTTGCATGTTGTAGTTCAACACAAAGCCTTTATAGCTTGGCGGCAGTGATTGAAGGATTCTGTCAGTGATAGCTTCTTGCGGGAGTTCAATCCCCAGTTCAGCTAGACGGTTTGAGTACCCAGACATTTTGAGCACATGTTCACTGAGAGATGAGTTTTCCTCCATCTTGCAAGCATAGAATTTATCGGAGGTTTCATACCTCTCGATCCGGGCGTTCTTCTGAAAGATGAACTTCAACTCCTGGAACATCTCAAATGCTCCATGATGCTCAAAGCGACGTTGAAGTCCCGGTTCTAAGCCATACAAGACTGCACATTGAACTATTGAGTAGTCCTCCTTACGCGCTAACCAAGCGTTCTTAACATCCTGATCAGCCGTAGCGGGTGGTTCATCTCCTAGCGCAGCATTAAGGACATAATCCTTCTTTCCAGCTTGTAAGATTAGCTTAAGATTACGAACCCAGTCTACAAAGTTGCTTCCATCATCTTTCAACTTAGCTTTCTCTAGGAACGTATTAAAATTGAGGATGACACTTGCGTGAGCCATGATCTACAACACAAATATATTCAAAGTGGACTTAGACTATGTTCAAGATAATTAGAGTTCAACTTAATCAAATTACATGCTAAACTCCCACTCAAAAAGTACATCTCTCTAGTCATTTGAGTGGTTCATGATCCACCTACACTATCCCAAGTCCGATCATCACGTGAGTCGGGAGTAGTTTCAGTGGTAAGCATCCCTATGCTAATCATATCATCTATATGATTCATGATCGACCTTTCGGTCTCATGTGTTCCGAGGCCATGCCTGCACATGCTAGGCTCGTCAAGCTTAACCCGAGTGTTCCGCGTGCGCAACTGTTTTGCACCCGTTGTATGTGAACGTTGAGTCTATCACACCCGATCATCATGTGGTGTCTCGAAACGACGAACTGTAGCAACGGTGCACAGTCGGGGAGAACACAATTTCGTCTTGAAATTTTAGTGAGAGATCACCTCATAATGCTACCGTCGTTCTAAGCAAAATAAGGTGCATAAAAGGATTAACATCACATGCAATTCATAAGTGACATGATATGGCCATCATCACGTGCTTCTTGATCTCCATCACCAAAGCACCGGCACGATCTTCTTGTCACCGGCGCCACACCATGATCATCCATCAACGTGTCGCCATCGGGGTTGTCGTGCTACTTATGCTATTACTACTAAAGCTACATCCTAGAAAAATAGTAAACGCATCTGCAAGCACATATGTTAGTATAAAGACAACCCTATGGCTTCTGCCGGTTGCCGTACCATCGACGTGCAAGTCGATATTTCTATTACAACATGATCATCTCATACATCCAATATATCACATCACATCATTGGCCATATCACATCACAATCATACCCTGCAAAAATAAGTTAGACGTCCTCTAATTTTGTTGTTGCAAGTTTTACGTGGTGACCAAGGGTATCTAGTAGGATCGCATCTTACTTACGCAAACACCACAACGGAGATATATGAGTTGCTATTTAACCTCATCCAAGGACCTCCTCGGTCAAATCCGATTCAACTAAAGTTGGAGAAACCGTCACTTGCCAGTCATCTTTGAGCAAAGGGGGTTACTCGTAACGATGAAACCAGTCTCTCGTAAGCGTATGAGTAATGTCGGTCCAAGCCGCTTCAATCCAACAATACCGCGGAATCAAGAAAAGACTAAGGAGGGCAGCAAAACGCACATCACCGCCCACAAAACCTTTTGTGTTCTACTCGAGAAGACATCTACGCATGAACCTAGCTCTGATACCACTGTTGGGGAACGTCGCATGGGAAACAAAATTTTTCCTACGCGCACGAAGACCTATCATGGTGATGTCCATCTACGAGAGGGGATGAGTGATCTACGTACCCTTGTAGATCGTACAGCAGAAGCGTTTAGAGAACGCGGTTGATGTAGTGGAACGTCCTCACGTCCCTCGATCCGCCCCGCGAACAATCCCGCGGTCAGTCCCACGATCTAGTACCGAACGGACGGCACCTCCGCGTTCAGCACACGTACAGCTCGACGATGATCTCGACCTTCTTGATCCAGCAAGAGAGACGGAGAGGTAGAAGAGTTCTCCGACAGCGTGACGGCGCTCCGGAGGTTGGTGATGATCTTGTCTCAGCAGGGCTCCGCCCGAGCTCCGCAGAAACACGATCTAGAGGAAAAACTATGGAGGTATGTGGTCGGGCAGCCGTGAGAAAGTCGTCTCAAATCTGCCCTAAAAGCCCCATATATATAGGAGGAGGGAGGGGGACCTTGCCTTGGGGTCCAAGGGATCCCCAAGGGGTCGGCCGAGCCAGGGGGGAGGACTCTCCCCCCCCAAACCGAGTCCTACTTGGTTTGGTGGGAGGGAGTCCTTCCCCCTTCCCACTTCTTCCTCCTTTTTTTTTCTTCCTTTGATTTTTCTTCCTTGGCGCATAGGAATTGGTGGGCTGTCCCACCAGCCCACTAAGGGCTGGTGTGACCCCCCCAAACACCTATGGACTTCCCCGGAGTGGGTTGCCCCCCTCCGGTGAACTCCCAAAACCCATTCGTCATTCCCGGTACATTCCCGGTAACTCCGAAAAACCTTCCGGTAATCAAATGAGGTCATCCTATATATCAATCTTCGTTTGCGGACCATTCCGGAAACCCTCGTGACGTCCGTGATCTCATCCGGGACTCCGAACAACATTCGGTAACCAACCATATAACTCAAATACGCATAAAACAACGTCGAACCTTAAGTGTGCAGACCCTGCGGGTTCGAGAACTATGTAGACATGACCCGAGAGACTCCTCGGTCAATATCCAACAGCGGGACCTGGATGCCCATATTGGATCCTACATATTCTACGAAGATCTTATCGTTTGAACCTCAGTGCCAAGGATTCATATAATCCCGTATGTCATTCCCTTTGTCCTTCGGTATGTTACTTGCCCGAGATTCGATCGTCAGTATCCGTATACCTATTTCAACCTCGTTTACCGGCAAGTCTCTTTACTCGTTCCGTAATACAAGATCCCGTAACTTACACTAAGTTACATTGCTTGCAAGGCTTGTGTGTGATGTTGTATTACTGAGTGGGCCCCGAGATACCTCTCCGTCACACGGAGTGACAAATCCCAGTCTTGATCCATACTAACTCAACTAACACCTTCGGAGATACCTGTAGAGCATCTTTATAGTCACCCAGTTACGTTGCGACGTTTGATACACACAAAGCATTCCTCCGGTGTCAGTGAGTTATATGATCTCATGGTCATAGGAATAAATACTTGGCACGCAGAAAACAGTAGCAACAAAATGACACGATCAACATGCTACGTCTATTTAGTTTGGGTCTAGTCCATCACGTGATTCTCCCAATGACGTGATCCGGTTATCAAGCAACAACACCTTGTTCATAATCAGAAGACACTGACTATCATCGATCAACTAGCTAGCCAACTAGAGGCATGCTAGGGACGGTGTTTTGTCTATGTATCCACACATGTAAATGAGTCTTCATTCAATACAATTATAGCATGGATAATAAACTATTATCTTGATACAGGAATTATAATAATAACTATACATTTATTATTGCCTCTAGGGCATAATTCCAACAACAACAACAACAACGACGATGACGACCACGACGACGATGACAACAATGACGAGAAACACGACAACAACAACAACAACCACAACCACAACAACAACAACAACAACAACAACAACAACAACAACAACAACAACAACAAACAGAACAACAACAACAACAACAACAACAACGACAACAACAACAACAAAAACAACAACACCAACAACAACAACAATGAAAACAACAACAACAACAACACAACAACGACGACGACGACGATGACGACAACGACGACGAGGATGATAACGATGACGATGACAACCACCACGAAGACGATGACGACACCCACAACAATAACAACAACAACAACAACAACAACAAAAACAACAACACCAACAACAACAACAACTACAACAACAAAGACGACAACAACAACAACAATAACAACAACAACAACAACAACAACAACAATAACAACAACAACAACAACAACAACAACAACAACAACAAAAACAACAAGAAAAAACAACGACGACAACGACGAAACCAACAATGATGAAAAGAACGACAATGACGAGGACAATGACAACAACAACAACAACAACAACAACAACAACACCAACAACAAATAACAACAACAACAACAACAACAATAGTGAAAACAACAACAAGAAGGACATCAACGACGACGACGACAACAACAACAACAACAACAAAAACAACAAAGACCACAACAATGATGAAAACAACGACAATGATGAGAATCACTAGAACAACGACAACAACAAGAACAACAACGAAAACAATGACAACAATGAAAAAAGTGATAACAACAACAACAACAACAACAATGAAGACGACGACAACGGCGACAAAAACAAGAACAAGAACATGAACAAAAAAACAACAACAAATAATAACAAGGATGACAACGACGACGAAGACAAAAAATATAATGACGAGAACAACAAGAACAACGGCAACAACAACAACAACAATAACAGCGACAACAACGACAACAACCTCATCAACGACAACAACAACAACAATGACAACGGCGACGATGACGATAATAACGACGACAATGAAGACAATGACGACCATGAGGAGGATGATGATGACGATGACAACAACGACAATAAAAACAACAACAACAACAACAACAGAAGCAACATCTGCAACCAGAACAAGAACAACAAAAACAACAACAACGACGATGATGGCGACGACAACGATGACGACGACAATGATGATAACAACGACAATGACGAGAACAATGACAACAAAGACAACAACGACAACAACAACAACGACGACAACAACAACAACAACAATGACAACAGCAACGACAACAGCAACAACAACAACAACAACAACAACAAGAAAGACGACGACAACGACGACGAAGACGATAACGATGGTGACGATGTGTAACATCCCAAAATTATAAATTTTGGAATGTTATTATAATTATTAGGTTGATTGTTTGTTTGTTTGTTTGAGTGATTGAAACTTGAGTGGAATTTGAAACTTCTCAAAAAAATGAGAGGGAATAAAATGACTTTCCCAAAATTTTCTATTTTGAATCTCTTTTCAATTTTGAGTTTGAATATTTTCAAAACCCTTTGATTAAAAAAAATCAAACGAGAGGAGGAAAATGACCCTCCAAAATCAGAGACAATGTCTTGATTCAAATTTTAAGTATTTGCAATTTATTTGAAATTCAAATTCATTTTCATTTTAAAGTTATTGCAAAAAAATAATTTATTTAAAAAGTATTTTTTTTGCTTTTAAAAATATGTTCATGATTTAGAAAATTTTATTCTGAAAATTTTGATATATAATATGCCTATATAAAATGTTCTTTCTTTTTCATTTATACGTTTTTCTTCTTTGTTTTTTTTAAAAAAAAGAATTGTTCGTCCGCAAAAAAAAAAAAAAACAATGCGCGCCGAGGCCAACCAGCCCAACCATGTGCATGTGCTGTGCGGTGGCCGATTCCTTTGGCCCATGAGGCACCTTTTCACTTCTTTTTTCTAGTTTCCCTACATTACGTATATGTTTAGTCCCACATTGTTTATCTATGGACCTTTACACCTCCCTTTCACCTATAAATATAGAACCATAGGAGGATCCAAATATCATCTATTTCGGTTAAATCAATCTTTTGGTTTAACTAGATTTATTAAATAAAAATATTTTTTCCTTCTCTTCGGCGGGATTTCTGGAAGTCGTCTCCTCATTGGAATTAATTCTTACTCTGCATTCTAAAGGTATTTTTCTTCGTATTTTTTTTACTCCCGTAGTTTATTATTTCTAGACTAGTATTCCTACACTACTATACGGTAGAGTAATTAGATATATTAATTAGTCTTCGTATTTACACATTAATACTAGAATTCTTTTAGACATAGCACTTTTCTTCCGTAAAACAGCTTGGCCCTGATTTTTCAAATAGACATAACTTTTTACTCGTTTATCCGAATTAGATGAAACCAACGCCTAGAGTTTAGTCTTGATCCCACCTATCCTGTGAACCTATCATATCAACTTTTTGAAATTTTCAAATTTCGAAATTTGTTCATATTCATATTCAAACTTCTTTTGATCATATCTTTTTATCCGTAGCTCCGTTTTAGATGAATCCAATTGCGTCGGAATCGTATCAAAGTAATCTTCCTGTTTGTACCATTAGTTTTAACTTTTCAACTTATAATTTTGATCAAATCAGATTTATCTATTAGTGCCCAAAAGTGTTCACATCGTTCTAAGCCGATTCAACGTTATATTGACGTATTTGTATCTTTT
>NC_058523.1:254225300-254232800 GCF_904849725.1 Hordeum vulgare subsp. vulgare | reverse complement strand
AGTGCCATGTCATCTGTCATTCACCAACGACCAGATTTCCACTCCTTGTCTTCCAGTGAGGTGTTGGATGAATTCATTGGAATGTCAATCATGAACGAGATAGCTGACAATGCACTTGCTCGAGTTCGCTCAAAGACAGCTTCACCCAACCTTGCATTAAAGGCAAAAGCGGCTTTTGAAGAAGAAGAGGATGAGGAAGAGGAGAGTTGCCCTGAAGACATGAAGTATGCTTATCATGAGCACATGGCTCTTGCGTCAAGGCAATTCTGGGGCAACAAGAGGAACTCAAAACCCACCTTCACCAAGAACAACTCAAGTGGGTTCGAACCCAATCAACGAGTGAGGACATGCTATAACTGTGGTAATGTGAGTCACTTCGTGGCCGAATGTCCCTATGAGAAAAGGGAAGACAATAGTGGCAAGATCATTCGCAAAGAAAAAACCAAGTCATTCCCAAACAAGAACAACTTTGTGAAGAAACCCCACCCAAAGGGTATGGTGGCCCTTGAAGAGTACCCCTCTGATGATGATGACGTGATGATATGGTGGAAACTGCAACTGTTGCCATTGCCACCCCTCTCCCAAGAAGGAGTCTCTCTTCAGCACCCCCAACGAGAACCACATCGCCAAGTGCCTCATGGCCAAAGGTATCACTCAGGTAACCCCCATCATTAAGACCAACATCGCTACTGCTCCTTCATTGTTGAATTGTGTTGATGATAGTGATGTTGGGGAACTTAATGAGCATGATCTTGACAAATTTCTGTGCACTATCAAGGGAGAGTCCAAGAAGAACTTTGTAGCTCTCTTGGAACAACTGGGTGAGGCTAATGACCTCATTGAGTCTCATGAGGAGACCATCTCCGAGCTTTAGGGACATAGTCGTGACTATGCCGATGAGATTGCTGAACTATCTATTGCACTAGAAAAGGAGGGCACTCTTCGTTTGGCTCTTGAGGAGTCATACAACGATGACTGCGCTAAAATGCAAAAGAAACTAGATCATGATACTGTTCTTACTCGTATGCTTAAGTCTGAAAAGGATGCTCTTGGGGTTGGCCATGACAGACTCAATGTGGAGTTTGACACACTTGACAAGGCTCACAAGGTCTTGAAAGGTGTTCATTTCTCTCTAAAAGAGTCTCATGATCAACTCCAAGCAAAGCTTACCAAGGAAATCTCTACTTGTCCTCCCTTTGTGTTAATTGATAATGCTTGTACAACTAACCCTTGTTGTGAGCATGTACATCTTGTGGAGGAAAATGCCAAGTTAAAGGAGAGACTTGAGAAGGGCCTTGTGTCATGCATACAAGGCGAGAAGAGCCTGAACGACCTCTTGAGAAATCATAAGGGTGTGGTAGGAAAGGAGGGACTTGGACTTACCACCGAGTCAAAAAGAAAAAGGAGGAACAGGAACAAACAATCCCCTACCCTCATGGACATCTTTGTCAAAGAGGGTGAAGGGACTGAGGAGGTGAACAGGAATAAGGTGGACGATGGTAACATGAAGAAGGGCAAAACCATTCCTACCAACACAGCCGACAAACTCAATCCTTGCTATGTTTTATGTCGTGCTGGTTGTGGGCATGTTTATGCCAGATTTGTTGCTTCTTACTATGAGTCCATTGAATGGGCTATTTGGATTCCTAAGACCCTTGTCTCTAACATTAAAGGACCCATTCAAAAATGGGTACCTAAAACCAAGCCTTGATCTATTCCAGGAGTTTGCTTCCGGTGGGGTGTCATGGTTGCTCGATAGTGGAGCAGCAAATCATATGACGGGAAGCAAGGACATAGTGGTGGATATGCATCCTTCTCCATCTATGCCCACCCATGTCCAACTCGCCGATGCATCCTCGTCAAAGGTATTGGGATTTGGTAAGGTGGTCATCTCCCAAGAGTTATCTATTGAGAAGGTCATGCTTGTTGAGTCTCTTGCCTACAATTTACTTTCGGTTCGTCAACATGCAATTACAGGTTTTTCCACATTCTTTAATCTTGATATTGTGGTCCTCTTGTGGAGCAAGACTCTTAAAGTAGCCTATGTTGGATATGTGGAAAATGGTCTCTATGTGGTGAACTTTTCAAAGCGACCCACTAAGACTGCGACTTGTCTAATGGCAAAGTTGATGCGGGCTGGCTTTGGCATCGCCGACTAGCTCATGTCAATATGAGATCTTTGCAAAGTCCTCTCAAACGGGACCATATTCGTGGACTAACAAATGTGAGTTTTGCTAGAGATCGTGCTTGCAGTGCCTGCATTGAAGGAAGATTCATGAAACGGATCATCGTCCAACGACTCTCATTTACACCAAGAGGCCATTGGAGCTCCTCCATATGGATCTTTTCGCTCCTCCATCATTTGATAGTCTCTGAGGCAGAAAGTACTGCTTGGTGATTGTTGATGGCGGAATTTAAATCTCCATATAACTTTTGGGCCGAGGCCATCAACACAGCATGTCACTCGTCCAATCGACTCTATATCCGCAAAGTCTTGAACAAGACTCCATATGAGATTCTCATCGGAAACAAACCCAATCTGAAGTACTTCCGGTTATTCGGTTGTAAGTGTTTCATTCTCAAGAAAGGTGCACGTTTAGCTAAATTTGATTCTAGAGCACAAGAGGGCATCTTTGTTGGTTATGCTACAAACTCTCATGCTTACCGTGTCCTCAACAAGTCCACCGGACTCATTGAGGAGACGTGTAACATGGAGTTTGATGAAAATAATGGCTCCCGATGGAGCAAAGTGGTCTATGTGATGTAGGTGATGAAATTCCTCCCCAAGCCATAAGAAGAATGGGGATTGGTCAAATACTCCCCATTGAGGAACCCCTTGTGGCCAAAGGAGAAGGACAATGCTCTACTCAAGTAGAGCCATCACCCTCACAAGCCCCACACGTTTCCGATGGACAAAGAGAAGACCCTCAACAAGTTGAACAAGGTCAAGGTCAAGATCAATTGCCCAACGATGGTGATGTGTCCCATGATGTACAAGCACTTACCCAAGGTTCCGAACCTGCTCAAGATCAAGATCAAGTGCAACTACAAGATCCATACCAAATAGAAGCACAAGATCAAGATCAAGAGCAACCACACGTACAAGGACAAACAAGTGAACCTCCTCAAGTCGAAAATCAAGTTGATCAGGATACTGTCTCGCAATTCCCTTCTGCAGCACCAAAAGCTGGTGCCAAGGGAGGTTCAAGACGCAAGGCAAGCAAAGTCAACAAGTCTATGCTCCCCAGTTATACAATGAAGAACTCTTGGAGCGTCGAGCAGCCAAGATTGCGAACAAGCTGAGAGTCAAGTCACATCTTATGAAGAATGTACTTGGCAGTTTAAAAAGGGGAATATCCACCCGTCAACAGATTTGGAATTATTGTGAGCATCACGCGTTAGTTTCGTACTGTGAACCTCAACAGGTACAAGAAGCACTCGATGCTGAGGATTGGCTTATGGCCATGCATGAAGAACTCAACAACTTCGAGCGTAATCAAGTCTGGGATTTAGTGCCAACACCAAAGGAGGAACATAATGTCATCGGGACCAAATGGATTGTCAAAAACAAGCAAGATGCCAATGGGATTGTGATTCGAAACAAGGCAAGATTGGTGGCTCAAGGCTACTCCCAAGTCGAGGGTATCGACTATGATGAAACCTTTGCCCTTGTTTCTCGTCTAGAATCTATTCACATGATGCTTGCATTTGCTTCTCATCATAATTTGAAATTACAACAAATGGATGTGAAAAGTGTCTTTCTTAATGGTCCTTTAAATGAGTTGGTCTATGTCAAACAACCCCCGGGATTCGAACATCCCAAGCTCCCCAATCATGTGTACAAACTTAATAAGGCACTCTATGGCCTTAAATAAGCCCCACGTGCGTGGTATGAGTATCTTACTTAATTGTTACAAGATCGAGGGTTTGAAATTGGGATGATAGATCCCACTCTTTTTACTAAATGGTTAAAGGGGATTTGTTCATATGGCAACTATATGTTGATGATATCATTTTTGGTTCTCCTAACATTTCTTTCAATGAAGAAATTGTTGCACTAATGACCGAGAAATTTGAGATGTCCACGATAGGAGAGTTGAAGTTCTTCCTCGGATTCGAGATTAAACTAGGCTTAGAAGGGACCTTCATCAAACAAGACAAGTATACTCAAGACATGCTCAAAAGGTTCGAGCTCGAAGATGTCAAGCCGGTCAAGTTCCCCATGCCAACAAGATGCAAGCTTGATAGTGATCCCAATGGTAAAGCAGTGGATCAAAAGGTATATCGCTCCATGATTGGATCCCTCCTTTACCTTTGTGCATCTAGACCAGATATTATGTTGAGTGTAGGGATCTGTGCACGGTTTCAGTCCGCACCAAAAGGAAGTCATTATATGGTTGTTAAGCGAATCTTTCGATATTTGGCTCATACCCCAAACTTTGGTCTATGGTATCCCAAAGGAGCAAACTTCAACCTAGTGGGCTATTCTGACTCAGATTGGGCAGGAGATTGTGTGGAGAGGAAGTCAACTTGTGGAGGATGCCAATTCCTTGGTCGCTCACTAGTAAGTTGGTCTTCAAAGAAGCAGAATTGTGTCTCACTATCATCCACCGAAGCTGAGTATGTGGCAGCTGCAAGTTGTTGTGCACAGTTGCTATGGATGAGGCAAACTTTAAAGGATTACGGTGTCACTTGTGACAAAGTGCCTCTTCTATGTGACAATCAAAGTGCTATCAAGATTTCCCTCAACCCGGTGCCACATAGCAAGACCAATCATATTGATATTCGCCATCACTTCATTCGTGAACATATCAAGCTAGGTGATATTGAGGTTCACTTCATCCACACTGAAGAGCAACTTACAGATATTTTCACTAAGCCCCTAGATGAAGCAAGGTTCCGGGAGTTAAGGCATGAGCTAAATATCATTGATTCAAGTAATGTGGATTGAAACTAGGCACTTTGCACCTCACTATGCATTAGATCTTGTTCTAGGTGTAGGCATGGACATAGGGGGAGTGTTGTTCTCTCAATGAACTTTCCCTCCCCCCATTATGCATAAATCGATCAAGTCTTTCACTTTGGCCATTACTAAATGGCACTTGTGCTTCAAAGACGAGCGTTGGTCATGAACCCAAGGATAATTCTTCGCGGTGTCATACCTTTGCCTCAAACATAGATGGCCACGGCCACCGCCCCCACCTTTCTCACATATGGAAGAAAGGATACAAAATGACTAATGAGTATACCTTGCTGGTGCTATCAGTTTATTTACACTCACTAGTCGCTGCCCACGTCTTTTACACGCTATCCTATGTCTCGTTGTGTCATTTTGAGCGGTACTACCGCCAGGGGTAGCAGTAGTACCGCCAAGACCCCAGCGATACTACCGCCAGGGGGAGCGGTACTACCGCCAGTACCCCAGCGGTACTACCGCCAGGGGGAGCGGTACTACCGCCAGGGGGAGCGGTACTACAGCAAGGACCCCAGCGGTACTACCGCCAGGGTAGCGGTACCACCGCCAGGACCCCAGGCTATCACGACTTGACTATGGTTTTTTTGGGATGTCTCAAGGGGGAGCGATACTACCGCCAGGGGTAGAGGTACTACCGCTAGGACCCCAGTGGTACTACCGCTAAGGGCAGCGGTACTACCGCTAGGACCTCGGCGGTACTACCGCTAGCTTGTACCCCTTGGGCTATATAAAGGAGGGGGAGCCCGTTTTTTCTGCCCTCTTTCTTCTTCCTCGTGGCTGTGCCTTCCTCTACCCCGAACTCACCCCATTTGGATCTCTATCTGCGGAGCCCCTTCTCTCCCTTAAGTTGGAGGGTTTGCTCCACTCCTCCTTCCTCCGTCAAGAGCCATGGACACCGGTAAAGCTCCTCCCTTTATTCTCTTGATTGGTGTATTCTTGTTCTAGGGTTAGGAGCTTCGTGATTTGGATCCATGGCTATGGTTTGTGCTTTGTTCTTGAATGGAACTAAGGAGAATTCAAGGGGATTTTAGGTCCTATGATTCATTTCTTTTATCTTGACATGCCCTAGGTTCTTCATGTTTTAGAACAAGTAGGTTTTCTCTTATTTTGGATTAGATCTAAAACTTGAATCCTCTTGACTAGGCATGTCTCTATCTAGATGTTCTGGAGGTCCTCATGTGATTAGGGCTATGGTGGTTCTTGTAGTGATTCTATGGAGTAGCCATGGCCCTCGTAAACCCAATCTAGTCATTCTTATGGGTCTTTTTATATTCAGATCTGAAAGTCAACCCCTAGCGGTACTACCCCCAGCCTGGAGGTACTACCGCTAGGACCGCAGTGGTACTACCGCCAGGGGTAGCGGTGCTACCGCTAGGACCCGAGCAGTACTAGCGCGAGGAGGATTGTTTTTCGTTTTGTTTGGCAATGTGAGTTTATTCTTATGCTTCTTTTTGACCATTGCCTTGGCTCCTCCTGTCGGTCTTTTTTGGTGTGTGTCTTGTGTGTCACAGGTGGTGCTCGCCGCTCGAATCCCACACGGGAGACCCAACCGAAGCAGTATCGCACTCCAAATGATCCACACAGCTCCGCCACTTCCGGTCTGAATCCCAAAAAGAAGTCTTTCAAGAGGGCAGCTCACAAGACCAAGGGGATCAACGTTTGCAATATGCCCCCAAGGATTTTCTGCTGTTCCGCAACCACAATCCCTATCTAGAAGAGAAGGCTCAGATCAAGAATATCGAGCATTTTGGTCACGGGATCACTGAATGATCTATCGCGACATCATCAAGCAATTCAAGAAGATGTTTGTTCCAGGGCAGTGGATTGACTTTCCTCACCTTCAGCGGAACCCGGATTACTTTGGTGAGGCTCTCTCTTTGATTGACAAGCTTGTCATTAAAGAGATCATCACCTTCAGGCGAGACTTTCATCCAGATGTTGTGGCCCAATTCTATGTCACTGTTCACATTGGACATGATGACGTGCGCACCATGACTTGGATGACCGATACTTAGAAGATGACAGGTTCCTGGTCATAATTCATGAAGCTTCTCAAGGTCGACTTTCAGGGAGATGAAACTCCTCTTGGGTTGCGTCCTCATGCTCCGTCTTCATCTACTGCCACCCCCAAGGACAGGCCGCAACAACTTTATGTGAAGAAAGGTGTGCTCCCCAAGCATCTGGATATCATGCATCGGATCTTCCACAACACTCTCTTTCCTCGCATTGGCAACTTTGACGAGGTGCATGGTCATCTAGATGAGATGCTTATGTTCTGTGAGGAGGCTAGGACTAAGGAATCTACCCCTCTCGATATTACCCACGTGATGTTCAATGAGCTCTGGAACTGTATCATGAACCACAAGAGGTGGCACGAAGTCTATCTGATAGATGAATTCCCTATTCAGGCTGATTACTTTGTGCATGATCCTATCAAGCTCCGTATCAACGACAAATGGGCCAACCCATCCACTTCGTCTCCGCACATGGACACTGACACAGAGACTGCTGCTGAAGGAGGCCCC
>NC_058523.1:254192800-254220300 GCF_904849725.1 Hordeum vulgare subsp. vulgare | reverse complement strand
GACAACAACAACAACAAAGACGACGATGACAACAACAACAAGAATGTCGAAAACAACGACAACGACGAGAAGAACGACAACAACAACAACAACAATAACAATGATGAAGACGAGGATCTGTTATCGAAGTTCCTTCCCTTTGACAGGAAGTACGGCTTCGTTGGAGCAGTGTGGAAGCACAATGCTCCCCAATAAGCCACTAGGGCCACCGTATTCTCCTCACGCCCTTACACAATGCAAGGTGTCGTTATTCCACTATAGGTGACCTTGAAGGCAGCGACCGAACCTTTACAAACATGGTTGGGGCTATCTCCACACAAAGCTTGAAGGCTCCCAACAAGACCACGGAGCTTCACCAGAATGGAATTTGGCTCCGAGGTGACCTCAACCGTCTAGGGTTCTCAAACACCCAAGAGTAACAAGATCTGCAAGGGATTTGTGGGGGGGAATAAATTATATCTTGGTGGAAGTGTAAATCTAGGCCTTCTCAACCCATCCCTAGAAAATCAAAAAGTTTGATTGGCTAGGGAGAGAGATCGGGCACATATGAGCTTAGGGAGCAACAATGGAGTCTTGGAGGGTCAAAGGTAGGGTTAACGGCGTGGAAGAACCCTTTATATAGTGAGGAACAAAACCAACCGTTACCCCCACTTACTGCACGAGCAGAGCGGTACTACCGCTAGGACTAGAGTTGTACTACCGCTTTACCCAAGGTAGTGCTTGAGCTACTACCGGGCCTACCACCACTGAGAAAGTCTTCGCAAAAAGTCCATCATAGCACAATCGCTACAAGAACGGTACTACAGACCTGGAGCGGTACTACCGCTAGCTAGGGGGTGGTACTACCGCATGCTTGTGGTACTACCACTATGCTAGCGGTACTACCGCTCACATCTAGCGGTACTACCGCTAGAGCCTTTTTGCCAAGAGAGAGAGATGAAGAACAAAGGGGGAAGCTCCATAGCAGCAAGGGAAAAAGCGGTGGAGATAAAATGTCTGCATGAGAGTTTGATTCCACCCAACCTTTCCGACACGAATCCCCTCTTAATAGGACGTCATTCCTACGACTCAAAATCACTAAAGAGAACCGTAGAAGCCACCGTGCTTCTGATCCACGGAGGGGAGTCGGAACATCTTGTGCCTTTGTCATGTATTATCTGAAATGCTCAATGCACACGATTCGTCAGTTGAGGTATTGTCATTAATCACCAAAATTACTTAGGGATTAATATGACCTAACAATCTCCCCCTTTTTGGTGAATGGATGACAATACCAGATTTGCACAAAAGGAAAGTATACTGAATATAACTGCAAACCAGAGTCTATGGTCTAGGAACTGGCTCCCCGTGGATGATTGCATGATTAAGGTTAGTCCTATGAACAACAATGCACTCATTCCCAGGAGAAGGATCCTCCTAGAAATCATATGCTAATACTCCTTGCGATGACCTGATACAATATTAAGTGAGGAAGCAAGGTATGGCATGTGAGCATGAAGATGGGGGCACAAGATAATTAACTCACATGCTATCATATAGGGAGATAAAGAAGATAATAATAAAGATAATTTAGGGACAGCATATGTCTCACACCATATGATTAAAAGAGTCTCACAACCATGATAAGAAATCCAACACTATAAAACCAGCCAACTTCAGCACGGAAAGACTCAGAAGACAAACCAACGATAAAGCAAAGCAAATCCCTACACTCTCTCCCCCTTTGGCATCAGGACACCAAAAAGGGAAGAGATGACACCTAGGACACAGGTGGTAGCTTAGACATCCGCATCAGACTCTTCCGTATTATCAGCATCGTCCTCATCCTCCTCATCGTCAGCGTCCTCATCATATGCCTCCTCCTCAGCGTCGGACCGAGCCCACTGGTAGTCTCGTGCCTGCATCCAGTCAGCCTCTTGAGTGATGATGTCCTCAGAGCCTCTCGAAATGTGCACATCAAGCATCCTCAAGACACGCTTGTGCCTCTGACTGTTCTCCTTTCGGGCCACATGAGTCTGATATTGTCCCTTGGCCTGCATGAAGAAGAGGGTCTTCATCTGGTCATTCAGCTTCACGGCCCAAGATGGCACAACAGAGGAGCGGGTATGCGAGGCAGGGCCTCCCTCAGCAGAAACAGTCTTCCTGTCACGTTGAGCAGAACTCAAAGTTGAGGTGTTTGCCCACTTCTCCTTATAGCGCAACTTGATAGGGTCATGGCTCACACACCCGGAGCCAGTAGGAAAGGGCACTAGTGGAAAGGACTCTGCCCACATTTTCTTTATGAAAAAGAACAAGTAAGGCCCGTAGATGGAGACCTTACGGTGAGAGATCGAACTCTTAACCTCATTGAACATCACACCAGATATGTCGAGTGGCTCAATGTTCTTTGTCCTTTCCTCCTCACACATTAGAAGCATGTCCACCGAGTAGGAATGAACCTCGTTTTTGTTGCCAACACGAGGAAATAGCATGTTGCGGAAGATCTGGTGCATGATATCCAAGAGCGTGGTATGCGCATTCTTCCTCACATAGAATTGCTGCAACTTGTCCTTGGGGGTGGCACTAGGTTGGGCATGATGGCGCAAACCAACAGTAGTCTGTGGCCCCTCGTCAGGCACATTCAGAAGCTTCATGAACTCTCCCCAAGTTCCAGACAACATCTCGCCATTTGTCAGCCAAGTCGGAGTACGGTCCTCATCACTATGAAAGTGGACAATGACATAGAATTGGGCCACAATATGTTGATAGAAGTCATGATGGAAGGTGATGACGCCCTCAATACCAAGTTGCTTAATCAAAGAGAGAGCCTCTCCAAAATAATCAGGATACCTCTAGAGATGATGCAGATCAATCCATTGCACAGGGACATAGATCTTCTTGAATGACAAGATCACATATTGATATATCAGAGTTTGTTGTTTTGTCCAGAGCAACTCACAGCCTCTGAGTAGAACTCTCTCCATGATATAAGGATTGCTCTTATAGCGCCGCATAAACTCTTTAGGAGGCATAGTGTTGTAGTCAATGTGGGTCTCCTTTTCCTTCGAGGCAGTCTTCTTGAAGTGGCGCTTTGGAGGATTGGGATTGGAGCTTTCTGAACCTTCTGGGATGTCAGGATTGCGGTACCTCTTTGATTGGGTGTCACGGACCGGGTTAGAACGATGAGAACCACCACGTATGACACACAACAAAAACACGCAGAAAAGGCGACAAAAAGAGTCAAGGCAAGGTTTAGAACACAAAAGAATAAGCACAAGACTCCAAAGAAAAACAGCCATAGATGGCATAGCGGTAGTACCGCTCACCCCTAGCGGTAGTACCGCTAGCCCCGGCGGTAGTACCGCCCGCGTGGAGCGGTAGTACCGCGCAGGGTTGGATGTCTAGATACGATCCGAATCTAAACCACATCCATATAAAATTTGACAAGAACCAGCAGATTGTTAACACGTGTAGAGCTCTAGGGCATGTCGGATTGATACAAGAGAGAACATTACACCTAAAATCTTCGAAGATTTCTCCTCCATTCCAACCAAAGACTAAGCATACATCAAAACATTGAATCTAGTACATACAGCTCCTAACCCTAAGCAAGAAAACCAACCAAGAGCAGAAGGAGAAGAGTTGTACCGGAATCCATAGCACCCGAAGGAGGAAGGAGGAGGGGGAGCAATCCCTCGAACTGCAAAGGGAGGAGAAGCTCCGCGGAGGAGAACCAGATCTGAGGGCTTCGGGGTAGATAGAGAGCACCACGAAGAAGAAGCAAATGGGGCAGAAAAACGGCTCCCTACCTTTATATACCCGCTAGGTCACGGGTAGGGCAGTAGTACCGCTCGGGCTAGAGTGGTAGTACCGCTACGCTGGCGATAGTACCGCTCCCCCTGAAAAAATACAGAATTAGGACGACCTAGCCCTAGCCAGTGGTAGTACCGTGTTGGTCATTGCGGTAGTACCGCTCGGGCCGTAGCAGTAGTACCGCTACCAGGGCGGTAGTACCGCTCCCCTTGGCGGTAGTACCGCTTCCTCTGAACGGTAGTACCGCTCCAGAAAACACAGAGAGCTTCAGAACTTGCCATAACAGCGCGGAATCATCGTGGGCACCGACTAGTCAGTATGAGAGAAATAAAATCACAAGCAAGATATACTGACTAGCCATATTATAACATTCCTTTATTTGGAGAGAAAAAGGGGGGCGGTGGCCGGAGCCACCTATGTTTGAGACAAAAGGTATGACACCGCGAAGAATTATCCTTGAGTTCATAACCAATGCTCATCTTTGAAGCACAAGTGCCATCAAGAATGGCCGATGTGAAATACTTGATCGCTTTATGCATAATTGGGGGAGGGAAAGTTCATTGAGATCACAACATGCCCCTTATGTCCATGCCTACACCTAGAACTAGATATAATCCAGAATGAGGTGCATTGTGCCTAGTTTCAATCCATATTACTTGAATCAATGATATTTAGCTAAGGCCTTAACTCCCGGAACCTTGCTTCATCTAGGGGCTTAGTGAAAATATCTGCAAGTTGCTCTTCAGTGTTGATGAAGTGAACCTCAATATCACCACACTTGATATGCTGACGAATGAAGTGATGACGAATATTAATGTGCTTGGTCTTGCTATGTTGCACCGGATTGAGGGAAGTCTTGATAGCACTTTGATTGTCACATAAAAGAGGCACTTTGTCATAAGTGACACCGTAATCAATTAAATTTTGCCTCATCCATAGCAACTGTGCACAACAACTCGCAGCTGCAACATACTCAGCTTCGGTGGAAGACCATGAAACACAGTTCTGCTTCTTTGAAGACCAACTTACCTGTGAACGACCAAGGAATTGACATCCTCCAGAAGTTGACTTCCTCTCCACATAGTATCCCGCCAAATCTGAGTCAGAATAGCCCACTAGGTTGAAGTTTGCTCCTTTGGGATACCATAGGCCAAAGTTTGGGGTATGAGCCAAATATCGAAGGATTCATTTGACAGCCATATAATGGCTTTCCTTTGGTGTAGATTGAAACCGTGCACAAATCCCTATGCTCAACATGATATCCGGTCTAGATGCACAAAGATAAAGTAGGGATCAAATCATGGAGCGATATACCTTTTGATCCACTGCTTTACAATTGGGATCACTGTCAAGTTTGCATCTGGTTGGCATGGGAAACTTGACTGATTTCACGTCCTCTAGCTTGAACCTCTTGAGCATGTCTTGGGTGTACTTGGCTTGTTTGATGAAGGTCCCTTATAAACCTTGTTTAATATCGAACCCGAGGAAGGACTTCAATTCACCCATCATTGACATCTCAAATTTCTCGGTCATTAGTGTAGCAGTTCTTCATTGAAAGATTCGTTAGGGGAACAAAAAATGATATCATCAACATATAGCTCGCATATGAACAAATCCCCTTTGACCTTCTTGGTAAAAAGAGTGGGATCAATCTTCCCAATTTCAAACCCACGATCTTGTAACAACTCAGTAAGGTACTCATACCATTCATGTGGGGCCTGTTTGAGGCCATAGAGTGCCTTATTAAGTTTTTATACATGATTGGGGAGCTTGGGATGTTTGAACCCCGGGGGTTGTTTGACATAAACCAACTCATTTAAAGGACCATTAAGAAAAGCACTCTTCACATACATTTGTTCTAATTTGAAATCATGATGATATGCAAATGCAAGTAGCATGCGAATAGATCCTAGATGAGCAATATGGGGAAAGGTTTCATCGTAGTCGATACCCTCGACTTGGGAGTAGCCTTGAGCCACCAATCTTGCCATGTTTCGAACCACAATCCCATTGGCATCTTGCTTGTTTTTGAAGATCCATTTGGTCCCAATGACATTATGTTCCTCCTTTGGTCTTGGCACTAATTTCCAGACTTGATTACGCTCGAAGTTGTTGAGTTCTTCATGCATGGCCATAAGCCAATCCTCATCATCGAGCGCTTCATGTACCTGTTGATGTTCACAATATGAAACGAACGCGTGATGCTCACAATAATTTGAAATTTGTTGACGAGCAATAGATAATTCAGTAATCTCATAGGCATAGTTACGACAATGTCGTTGCAGCTCGGAGATAGTCAGCTCATGAGTCTTCATGAGGTCATTAGCCTCACACAGTTGTTCCAAAAGAGCGACAAAGAGCTTCTTGGATTCTTCTTTGATTTTACACAGAAATTTGTCCAAATCATGCGCATTAAGTTTCACAACATCACTATTATCAACAGAGTTTAACAATGAAGGAGGAGTAGTGATGGTGGTCTTAATGTTGGGTGTTACCTGATCGATACCTTTGGCGATAAGGCACTTGGCGATGTGGTTATCGTTGGGGGCGTTGAAGAGAGACATCTTGGGAGAGGGGGTGGCAATGGCTAAAGTCGTCGTTGCCACCATATCATCATCGTCATCATCATCGGAGGGGTACTCTTCAAGTGCCACCATACCCTTTGGATGGGGTTTCTTGACAAAGTTGTTCTTGTCTGGGAAAGACTTGGCTTTGTCTTTGCGAATGAGCTTGCCCCTGTTGTCTTCCCTCTTCACATAGGGACATTCTTCCACGAAGTGACTCACATTGCCGCAGTTATAGCATGTCCTCACGCGTTGCTTGGTCATGAACCCACTTGAGTTATTCTTGGAGAAATTGGTACTTGAGTTTCTCTTGTTGCTCAGAATTGCGTTGACACAAGATCCATGTGCTCGTGATAAGCATACTTAGTGTCTTCTGGGAAGCCTTCCTCTTCCTCTTCCTGTTCTTCTTGTTCTTCAAAAGCAGCCTTTGCTTTTAAGGCAAGGTTGGGTGAAGTCGTCTTTGATGGAACGCGAGCAAGAGCATTATCAGCGGTCTTGTTCATGATTGACATTGCAATGAATTTAATCAACACCTCACTGGAAGACAAGGAGTGGAAATCTGGCCGTTGGTGAATGACGGATGACTTGGCTTTGTTGAATGGCATGATGGCCTTGAGAAACTTGCGCTTGATCCATGTGTCATCCACATCCTTGCTCCCATGATCCTTGAGGGCAACAACAATAGCAGTCACCCTTCGATAGAGATCACGTGGGTCCTCATCTTCCTTCATCACAAACTCATCAGACTCATCAAGAACCACTTAGTTGGACCATTGAATGCTTGAGCTTCCCTTGTACAACACCATAATGTGCTCCCAACAGTCCTTAGCCAGAGTGAAGGGGCACAAGTGAGGAAGATCTTCAGGAGGCACTGCGGATTGGAGAATAAATAATGCGGAGTCACTACAGGAATCAACTTCTTTGTCGTCCGCCATCACAAACGGCAAAGACTAAATCCCGGATGGCAAAGAGAATACCACAGACGGCAAAGAATCTCACGGCCGGCAAAATTTCTGCGTCAGACTACGACGGCATCGTACCTTCTTTGCCATTTGTCCCCCCAAAGCGGACGGCAAAGCTCTTTGCCGTCAGCTTTCCATAGGAGCAGTCGGCAAAGTGCTCGAGATGGCAGCCGACAGGCATTGCCTCCGTTAGGGGTTAACGGAGGCTTTGTCATCTGCCTCCCCCTTATTCTTTGCCGTGTGCCTCCCCCTTATTCTTTGTCGTCTGCCTCCCCCTTATTGTTTGCCGTCTACCTCAGCCTCCTCCCCCCTCCTCTATGCCCTCTTCTTTGCCGTCTGCCCACCCTGGAGGCTGACGGCAAAGAGCCTATATAGACACCCCAGGATGCACAGCTGGGTGCCATGTGGCACATTTGCCGTCTGCCAACTGATGGCACAGGTCTTTGCCATCAGCTGGCAGACGGCAAAGAGCCCATATAGTACCTGCTTTTTTGTTTTATATTATTTCACAGCACATATATATATATATATATATATATATTTGATAGCACATTTATATAATTCACCACACATATATGATATATAGTTCATCACACATATACTTGCCAACACATATATATAATTCACCACACATATATGATATACATATAAATCAATGTACATCCCCATATATAGAAAGAACCAACATACAAAGTATTGCACTGTTTATCCATATATACATATACATATAGTTCGACATTGTTCATCAACTCAAATGAAAACTAGATGATATACATCTAAAGTTCATCCATCGACATTGTTCAACTCCATGAATGCCAGCTTCCATGCATGTAGTATATCTAATCTGCAAAAATGTGAAAAACAAAGTCACAAGAAGAACAAAATATGATGTTTTTTAGCTAATTATGTCATTTTAGTGGAAAGCAAGCTAAGAATATAATATTCATGAGCTAACCAAGGTTCTTATGCCATTTTTAGCTTATTATGGCATTTTGGAGCTAAACGGGTTAATTATGTCATTGTTGGGGTAATTAAAGCAAGGATAATATGAAAGAGGAGAAGAAAGAGGAGGGGGAGGAGAAGAAGAAGAAATCAAGAAGAAGGAGGAGAAGGACTAGAAGGTCCTTGGCCTTCTCCTCCTCCTCCTCCTTCTCCTTCTTCTCTTCTTCTTCTTGTTCTTTCATTTCATTTTTCCTATTTCTTCTCCTCTTCTCCTCTTGTTGGAGCTAAATTACCTAATTATGTCTTTTTGGAGCTATATGGGCTAATTATCCCATTTTAGAGGAAAACAAGCTAAGAATATAATATTCATGAGCTAACCAAGGTTCTTATGCCATTTTGAGCTTATTATGGCATTTTGGAGCTAATTGGGCTAATTATGTCATTGTTGGGGAAATTAAAGCAAGGATAATATAAAAGAGGAGAAGAAAGAGGAGGAGGAGGAGAAGAAGAAGAAATCAAGAAGAAGGAGGAGAAGGAGGAGGAGAAGGACTAGAAGGTCCGTGGCCTTCTCCTCCTCCTCCTCCTCCTCCTCCTCCTTCTTCTCTTCTTCTTCTTCTTCTTCTTTCTTTTCATTTTGCCTATTTCTTCTCCTCTTCTCCTCTTGTTGGAGCTAAATTACCTAATTATGTATTTTTGGAGCTAAATGGGTTAATTATCCCATTTTAGAGGAAAACAAGCTAAGTATATAATATTCATGAGCTAACAAAGGTTCTTATGCCATTTTGAGGTTATTATGGTATTTTGGAGCTAAATGGGTTAATTATGTCATTGTTGGGGAAATTAAAGCAAGGATAATATGAAAGAGGAGAATAAAGAGGAGGAGGAGGAGAAGAAGAAGAAATCAAGAATAATGAGGAGAAGGATGAGAAGGAGGAGGAGGAGAAGGACTAGAAGGTCCTTGGCCTTCTCCTTCTCCTCCTCCTCCTCCTCCTCCTCCTTCTTCTCTTCTTCTTCTTCTTCTTCTTTATTTTCATTTTTCCTATTTCTTCTCTTCTCCTGTTGTTGGAGCTAAATTACCTAATTATATCTTTTTAGAGCTAAATGAGCTAATTATCCCATTTCATAGGAAAACAAGCTAAGTATATAATATTCATGAGCTAACCAAGGTTCTTATGCCATTTTGAGCTTATTATGGTATTTTGGAGGTAAATGGGCTAATTATGTCATTGTTGGGGAAATTAAAGCAAGGATAATAAAGATGAGAAGAAAGAGAGGGGGAGGAGAAGAAGAAGAAATCAAGAAGGAGGAGGAGGAGGAGGAGGAGGAGGACGATAAGGACTAGAAGGTCCTTGGCCTCCTCCTCCTCCTCCTCCTTCTCCTTCTTCTCTTCTTCTTCTTCTTCTTCTTCTTCTTCTTCTTTCTTTTCATTTTCCTAGTTCTTCTCCTCTGCTCATCTCGTTGGAGCTAAATGACCTAATTATGTCTTTTTGGAGCTAAATGGGCTAATTTTCCCATTTTAGAGGAAAACAAGCTAACTATATATTATTCACGACCTAACCAAGGTTCTTATGCCATTTTGAGGTTATTATGGTATTTTGGAGCTAAATGGGCATATTATGTCACTGTTGGGGAAATCAAAGCAAGGATAATATGAAAGAGGAGAAGAAAGAGTAGGAGGAGGAGAACAAGAAGAAATCAAGAAGAAGGAGGAGAAGGAGGAGGAGAAGTACTAGAAGGTCACTACTGGAATCTGCTAGTTTGCCGTCAGCTTTAAGCTTTGCCGTCAGCAATTTCACGGGGCTGAGGGCAAAGAGACTTTGCCCTCAGCCAAAATAAAAGCTGACGGCATAGGAGGGGCTGACGACAAACAAAATATCTGCCGTCCGCTTTATCTAAGCCGGTAGCCAGCTGACGGCAAAGGACAAAAAAATCTGTCGGCATAGAAAGGCTGATGACATAGGGGCTAACACAGTCGCCGCCTCGACCAGAAAAAAAAACGGGGGCCAAGGGGACCCAGGTGTTTGGGCTTTGCCGTCAGCTCTGCTGCGGCTGTGGGCAAAGAGGGGAGGCTTTGCCGTCAGCTTTGCTACGGCTGTGGGCAAAGCCTACCGTTAACCTTCTAACGGAGCTCGGCCTGCGCCGTTGCCGCCACTTCTCTTTGCCGTCAGCCCGTGCCACAAGGCTGATGGCAAAGTCTTTGCTGTCGGTGGAGCTCTGGCTGTCGGCAAAGAAGGTGATTGCCGATAAAATCTTGGCCGACGCCTTTGCCGAAAGCTCACTAACGGCAAAGCCTTTGCCATCAATTAAACTGTCCTTTGCCGTCAGCTCTGGCTGTCGGCAAACCAGCAGATTCCAGTAGTGGGTCCTTGGCCTTCTCCTCCTTCTCCTCCTCCTCCTCCTCCACATCCTCATCCTTCTTCTTCTCTTCTTCTTCTTCTTCTTCTTTCTTTTCATTTTTCCTATTTCTTCTCCTCTTCTCCTCTTGTTGGAGCTAAATTACCTAAATATGTCTTTTTGGAGCTAAATGGGCTAATTATCCCATTTTAGAGGAAAACAAGCTAAGTATATAATATTCATGAGCTAACCAAGGTTCTTATGCCATTTTGAGCTTATTATGGCATTTTGGAGCTAAATGGGCTAATTATGTCATTGTTGGGGAAATTAAAGCAAGGAAAATATGAAAGAGGAGAAGAAAGAGGAGGAGGAGGAGAACAAGAAGAAATGAAGAAGAAGGAGGAGAAGGAGGAGAAGGAGGTGGAGAAGGACTAGAAGGTTCTTGGCCTTCTCCTCCTCCTCCTCCTCCTCCTTCTCTTCTTCTTCTTCTTCTGCTTCTTCTTTCTTTTCATTTTTCCTATTTCTTTTCCTCTTCTCCTCTTGTTGGAGCTAAATTACCTAATTATGTATTTTTGGAGCTAAATGGGCTAATTATCCCATTTTAGAGGAAAACAAGCTAAGTATATAATATTCATGAGCTAACCAAGGTTCTTATGCCATTTTGAGTTTATTATGGCATTTTGGAGCTAAATGGGCTAATTATGTCATTGTTGTGGAAATTAAAGCAAGGATAATATGAAATAGGAGAAGAAATAGTAGGAGGATGAGAAGAAGAAGAAATCAAGAAGAAGGAGCAGAAGGAGGAGAAGGACTAGAAGGTCCTTGGCCTTCTCCTCCTCCTCCTCCTACTTCTCCTTCTTCTCTTCTTCTTCTTCTTCATCTTCTTCTTCTTCTTTGTTTTCATTTTTCCTATTTCTTCTCCTCTTCTCCTCTTGTTTGAGCTAAATTACCTAATTATGTCTTTGTGGAGCTAAATGGGCTAATTATCACATTTTATAGGAAAACAAGCTAAGTATATAATATTCAGGAGCTAACCAAGGTTCTTATGCCATTTTGAGGTTATTATAGTATTTTGGAGCTAAATGGGCTAATTATGTCTTTGTTGTTGGAAATTAAAGCAAGGATAATATGAAAGAGGAGAAGAAAGAGGAGGAGGAGGAGAAGAAGAAGAAATCAAGAAGAAGGAGGAGAAGGAGGAGAAGGACTAGAAGGTCCTTGGCCTTCTCCTCCTCCTCCTCCTCCTTCTCCTTCTCTTCTTCTTCTTCTTCTTCTTCTTCTTCTTCTTCTTCTTTCTTTTCATTTTTCCTATTTCTTCTCCTCTTCTCCTCTTGTTGGAGCTAAATTACCTAATTATGTCTTTTTGGAGCTAAATGGGCTAATTATCCCATTTTAGAGGAAAACAAGCTAAGTATATAATATTCATGAGCTAACCAAGGTTCTTATGCCATTTTGAGCTTATAATGGCATTTTGGAGCTAAATGGGCTAATTATGTCATTGTTGGGGAAATTAAAGCAAGGAAAATATGAAAGAGGAGAAGAAAGAGGAGGAGGAGGAGAACAAGAAGAAATGAAGAAGAAGGAGGAGAAGGAGGAGAAGGAGGTGGAGAAGGACTAGAAGGTCCTTGGCCTTCTCCTCCTCCTCCTCCTCCTCCTCCTCCTACTCGTCCTCCTCCTCCTTCTCTTCTTCTTCTTCTTCTTCTTTCTTTTCGTTTTTCCTATTTCTCCTCCTCTTATCCTCTTGTTGGATCTAAATTACCTAATTATGTATTTTTGGAGCTAAATGGGCTAATTATCCCATTTTAGAGGAAAACAAGCTAAGTATATAATATTCATGAGCTAACCAAGGTTCTTATGCCATTTTGAGCTTATTATGGTATTTTGGAGCTAAATGGGCTAATTATGTCATTTTTGGGGAAATTAAAGCAATGATAATATGAAAGAGGAGAAGAAAGAGGAGGAGGAGGAGGAGAAGAAGAAGAAATCAAGAAGAAGGAGGAGAAAGAGGACAAGGAGGAGGAGGAGAAGGACTAGAAGGTCCTTGGCCTTCTCCTCCTCCTCCTCCTCCTCCTCCTTCTCCTTCTTCTCTTCTTCTTCTTCTTCTTCTTCTTATTTCTTTTCATTTTCGTATTTCTTCTCCTCTTCTCATCTCGTTGGAGCTAAATGGCCTAATTATGTCTTTTTGGAGCTAAATGGGCTAATTATCCCATTTTAGAGGAAAACAAGCTAACTATATAATATTCATGACCTAACTAAGGTTCTTATGACATTTTGAGGTTATTATGGTATTTTGGAGCTAAATGGGCTAATTATGTCATTGTTGGGGAAATTAAAGCAAGGATAATATGAAAGAGGAGAACAAAGAGGAGGAGGAGGAGAAGAAGAAGAAGAAATCAAGAAGATGGAGGAGAAGGAGGAGGAGGAGAAGGACTAGAAGGTCCTTGGCCTTCTCCTCCTCCTCCTCCTCCTCCTTCTCCTTCTCTTCTTCTTCCTCTTCTTCTTCTTCTTCCTCTTTCTTTTCATTTTTCCTATTTCTACTCCTCTTGTTGGAGCTAAATTACCTAATTATGTCTTTTTGGAGCTAAATGGTCTAATTATCCCATTTTAGAGAAAAACAATCTAAGTATATACTAGTCATGAGCTAACCAAGGTTGTTATGCCATTTTGGAGCTAAATGGGCTAATTATGTCATTGGTGGGGAAATTAAAGCAAGGATAATATGAAAGAGGAGAAGAAAGAGGAGGAGGAGGAGAACGAGAAGAAATCAAGAAGAAGGAGGAGAAGGAGGAGAAGGAGGAGGAGGAGAAGTATTAGAAGGTCCTTGGCCTTCTCCTCCTTCTCCTCCTCCTCCTCCTCCTCCTCCTCATCCTTCTTCTTCTCTTCTTCTTCTTCTTCTTCTTCTTCTTCTTTCTTTTCATTTTTCCTATTTCTTCTCCTCTTCTCCTCTTGTCGGAGCTAAATTACCTAATTATGTCTTTTTGGAGCTAAATGGGCTAATTATCCCATTTTAGAGGAAAACAAGCTAAGTATATAGTATTCATGAGCTAACCAAGGTTCTTATGCCATTTTGAGCTTATTATGGCATTTTGGAGCTAAATGGGCTAATTATGTCATTGTTGGGGAAATTAAATAAAGTATAATATGAAAGAGGAGAATAAATAGGAGGAGGAGGAGAAGAAGAAGAAATCAAGAAGAAGGAGCAGAAGGAGAAGAAGTACTAGAAGGTCCTTGGCCTTCTCCTCCTCCTCCTCCTACTTCTCCTTCTTCTCTTCTTCTTCATCATCTTCTTCTTCTTCTTTGTTTTCATTTTTCCTATTTCTTCTCCCCTTCTCCTCTTGTTGGAGCTAAATTACCTAATTATGTCGTTGTGGAGCTAAATGGGCTAATTATCCCATTTTAGAGGAAAACAAGCTAAGTATATAATATTCATGAGCTAACCCAGGTTCTTATGCCATTTTGAGGTTATTATGGTATTTTGGAGCTTAATGGGCTAATTATGTCATTGTTGGGGAAATTAAAGCAAGGATAATATGAAAGAGGAGAAGAAATAGGAGGAGGAGGAGAAGAAGAAGAAATCAAGAAGAAGGAGGAGAAGGAGGACAAGGAGGAGGAGGAGAAGGACTAGAAGGTCCTTGGCCTTCTCCTCCTCCTCCTCCTTCTCCTTCTCTTCTTCTTCCTCTTCTTCGTCTTCTTTCCTTTAGTTTTTTCTATTTCTTCTCCTATTCTCCTCTTGTTGGAGCTAAATTACCTAATTATGTCTTTTGGAGCTAAATGGGCTAATTATCCCATTTTAGAGGAAAACAAGCTAAGTATATAATATTCATGAGCTAACCAAGGTTCTTATGCCATTTTGAGGTTATTATGGCATTTTGGAGCTAAATGGGATAATTATGTCACTGTTGGGGAAATTAAAGCAAGGATAATATAAAAGACGAGAAGAAAGAGGAAGAGGAGGAGAACAAGAAGAAATCAAGAAGGAGGAGAAGGAGGAGGAGGAGGAGGAGGAGAAGGACTAGAAGGTCCTTGGCCTTCTCCCCGTTCTCCTCCTCCTCCTCCTCCTCCTCCTCCTCCTTCTTCTTCTCTTCTTCTTCTTCTTCTTCTTTCTTTTCATTTTTCCTATTTCTTCTCCTCTTCTTGGAGCTAAATTACCTAACTAAGCTTTTTGGAGCTAAATGGGCTAATTATCTCATTTTAGAGGAAAACAAGCTAAGTATATAATATTCATGAGCTAACCAAGGTCCTTATGCCATTTTGAGGTTATTATGGCATTTTAGAGCTAAATGGGCTAATTATGTCATTGTTGGGGAAATTAAATCAAGGATAATATGAAAAGAAAGAAGAAGAAGAAGAAGAGAATAAGGAGAAAGAGGAGGAGGAGGAGAAGAACAAGAAATCAAGAAGAAGGATGAGCAGGAGGAGGAGGAGAAGGACTAGAAGGTCCATGGCCTTCTCCTCCTCCTCCTTCTCCTTATTCTCTTCTTCTTCTTCTTCTTTCTTTTCATTTTTCCTATTTGTTCTCCTCTTCTCCTCTTCTTGGAGCTAAATTAGCTAACTATGTCTTTTTGGAGCTAAATGGGCTAATTATCTCATTTTAGAGGAAAACAAGCTATGTATATAATACTAATGAGCTAACCAAGGTTTTTATGCCATTTTGAGGTTATTATGGCATTTTGGAGCTAAATGGGCTAATTATGTCTTTTTGGAGCTAAATGGGCTAACTATGTCATTGTTGGGGAAATTAAGGCAAGGAGAATGTGAAAGAGGTGAAGAGAATCTTACTGTAGTTGTCATCAAGGAGGAGAAACACCTGGAGATGGGTCGTGCGATGCCGCTCGGGAGTTATTCTGCAGAATAGATATTTTGCAATGTGTCAGTTAGCATGATGACACTCAATTATTAATACTATTTGATAATGAAACTCACCATGCCAATCGAAGAGAAGACGGGCATCGGCGGAGGGACTTGACCGCTCTTCTCGCACAGACCCTGAAGAGTGGGTCGTATTAGTTAGTAATGAAACAGACATTACACACATGATTTGGCTAATGTGAAAAAAAACTTACCACAAAAAGCTCGTACAGGGCCCGTTGACCTGCCTCATTCCGGGACCTATCCTCCTCAATCAATCTTGTCGTGGTCTGGTCCCTCTCCTCAATCAATCTCTCTTTCTCAAGCGCAGCCTCAAGAGCAGCCTGGCTTGCCAATCTCCCTTTCTCAAGAGCAGCCTGGTTTGCCAATCTCTCTTTCTGAAGAGCAGCCTGAAACACCATTCCTCGTTACCACAGTAATGATCTATGGTGACACACATAATGAAATGGATGAAACTGTTCTTAGTACGTACAACTAACCTCGATGGCAAGTTTGACTGGCCGTGGACGACGCATTATCTTAGGATAGCTACTCGACTGGCGCGCCTTGATCTCCAGGAGATTGAGTGGACAACGTATTATCCCATCTCCAATGGCTATCGAGACATGGGGCCTCCCGCCACCAGATATCATCACCAGCTCTAGATCCAAAGGTTCCTGGCTAGGGTTAAAGTCATCCCCTTTCGTAGCCTTCCCCGCGTCCCTGTATGCCACGAGCTTCTGGTGGGATGATATGTTGGTGAAGTTATTGGGATCATCCAGGTCAGACTCAGAGAATGCCTTTGCCTTGTTGTACGAGGCAGTATGGGCCATGCCATAAAGGTCGTACAAGTGTGGCATCTCCATCTTATTGTGATGCGCCTAAAAGAGAGGAACAAAATATTAGCATCAAGAATGAACTGCATGAATCATGAAGCAAATCACATACCCAGTTTCGTCAAAACTTAAATAAGTTGGCGTTGCCTTGATGGTGTGGCACACCAACCATTTGGCTACACCGATCCTTCGCATTCTCGTGGACGGCTCGCCAGCTGCCTATGCACCACTCATCAACCAACGCCTCCCAGCAATCCATCTTATCCGCACACCATCTCGGGGGCACCTGTAAGTTATTAGAAAGAATTTTCAGCGCTACGCCTATGAATTAAATCAAGAAAACTACGTAGAAGGACTTAAGAATAGGTAATTACCTTCATGTATTGCTCCTTCAGAAACTTTCCACGGCAATCCTTCTTCTGCTTCTTAATACCACGCGTGGCGTAGTAATCTCGAATAGCCTGCGGCCGAGCCTCGTGGCGCAAGTTCTGTAGTAACCGCCTACACTCAGCCTCGAGAACCCTGGTCGCCTCCTCCTCATATCCATCCTCACACCTATAGAAGGTCTGCAATCAAACATGAAAACACCGATTAGTACAATAATTAGTTATATTGTTAATTTTAGATTGTGTAAAAGGATAATTTACCCAAAAGCTCTTGATCACCATCTCGGCCCTCGTGTGGCACAAGACACCATCTATAATCTCCTCCGGCGGGGCCTGCGCAGCCTCGTAGTGCTCCTAGGAAAATCCTAGTGTAGGAACCTGACCCTCACTAGGCAATGTGACAAACCCCGGGAAATTTGTCCGGCAAAGCAGACCAAGGACGAAGTTCGGCCTGCGGACTCCAAGAAGGTGTACCAATCCCCTGCAATATGATAAGGTCAACGCATTAGATATTTGAACAAACTTGAAGGCAAAAGCTAAAAAAAGAGTAAATATACTTACCTATCTCCTTCAGGTTTAATCACCAGCCTCTGATCGCGGGTAGCCGGCGCGACCGGGAGACGTGTACTACCACGCTTGTACGCGGTGGCCCCGTCCACCTGCACATCGCCCTCACTATCCGTAAGCTCATCCGCGCCATCCCCGCCCCTGACCCACCCGGACCCTCGGTCCAATGCGGCAACTCGGTACGATCCGGCCACGTCTACCATCCGGGCCTCTCCATGTAGGGTGAAGCCTCCGGAACCGTAGTCTCCTCTAGCTGCTCCTGGGCCGAATGCACCTCGACCCAAGGCTGCTCCTGGACCGGAGTCTCATGGGACGAATGTCCATCAACAACAGGCTCCTGGAACGGAGTCCCCATAGCCTCCTCCGCAAACGGGTCGACCATAGTAGTCCTATGCTCGGGTGAATGAGCTGGTGGTGGTGGCGAGGACGGCTCAACAGACCTCCTGGATCTTCCGCGGCCACCACCTCTCCCTGTACCCTTCCCCTTCTTCCCTACCTGACCAGCACCTCTCCCAGTGGGCAATGCCGCCGACGAAGAAGAACCCACGGGTGGTGTCGACAAACTGTCTGCCAAGGCTCTACGGAGAGATAGGGATGGAACGGAAGTACCACCCCTCGTGCGGGGCGCCTGGGAAGAACCCGTCGAGCGATCTGGACCAGCGCCCACCATCTTTCCACACCTGGTGACCTGCCATGATAAAGATTAAAATAAATTAGTACAACATAAAAAAAATTGAATAACTGACATGAATAATAATATGTACATGAATAATAAAGATTAAAAAATATATAATTTAAGTTGTGAATCTTACAAACTAATAATCATCATCAATAAATGCATCATCATCATCACTATCACGCATGTCTTCATGAATGACGTGCTCGTCGGGTTCAACGGCGTGAAGTTGTGAAAGGCCTTCCTTTAATACTTGAAGCACTGACAAGTCATCCGCATTATTAACCTCTACGAGTTCTAGGTATTCTAGTTCCGGCTCAGGGCTGGAGTCGGATTCATTGTCGCTGTCTACTTCCATGTTCTTGAGTGAAGCACCGCGGTTCTTGAAACGTTTCTTGGAAAGACGTGTTTCTTGGAAGAATTCTCCATCATATGTGTCTGGGTTAATGTGAGGTTCATAATCCTGTTCATTTCGGAGAGGTGGTCTGACATGTGGCGACACTTCATAAACAACATACCAACCTTCCAGAATCTTATCCGTTTGGCATGCCCACGGTAGATAGAAAACTTGGGTCACCTGTTGAGCCATAATATAGACATCGGGAACATCTAAATGGGTGTTTGGATTGATTTCTACTAGTCCTATATGTTCATGAGTCCTTCTAGTCTTCTTCGGCTGGAACCAATAACATTTGAAGACTATGACGTTCGGTGGGTTTTCACCATAGAATTGAAGTTCATAAATTGCTTCAACTCTTCCATAATACTCGATAACACCTTCGTCGATAGCAGAGACACCACAATTTCTAGATTTCCAGTCGGTCATAGATAGCTCTTTGCCAAAGGTACGAAAGAGATACCCGTTGATGTTGTATTTCTCAAATGAACGGACCTTATAGTCAAAACCATTAGCGACTTGTCTCAATTCGGCGTCCATAGACTCTGAATTAGCCTACAAGTTTAATACGAAACGATTGTTGCATTAGCCGCAAGTTAAACCAAGAATGAAATGGTCCATTATTGATAATTACCGTTTGTTTGAACCAAGTGATGAAACCGGGATAGCCGCCTCCTATCTTTGACAGAAGCTCATACTCTTCGACAGAATCATTTTCGATCACCGCTCCATCCGAGAATTTGGCGATGTAATGGCTGTTTGAAATATCCAGGAATAAGAGCAGTTCAAATGAATTAGAAGTTACGGGAAAATGTGCCGACAACTCACTCGATGTACGGCCGCACTTCTGTTAGGTTGTTGAAGATATACAACGAAATGTTCTGCCATTCTTCGACATCCAACGTTATTGGTTTCGAAGCACCGGCTGGTGCGAGCTTCCCTTTGAATAGGCTGAGGTTGGACCCACCTTTTTTAGGGTCTGCATCATTGTGCCGAGGCTTCAGATTATGCAAATGATGATTTTTGGCTTCGTAGTGTGTTGTCACAAAGTTTGACACCTCCTCAGTAATGAATGCCTCAGCCATCGATGCTTCAATTCTACGCTTATTTTTACATTTAGCTCGAAGGGTCTTCTGCATCCTCTCAGTTGCATAGCACCAACGATCTTGCACAGGCCCACCCAATCTTGCCTCGGTCGGTAGATGTAAAATCAAATGTTGCATTGGATTAAAGAAGCCCGCTGGAAAGATCTTCTCTAACTTGCACAACAACTCGGGTGCAAACTCCTCCATGTCTTCTACCACGCCAGGCAACAATTCTTTCGCACAAAGAACACGGAAGAAATAGCTCAGCTCCGCCAGTACTAGCCATTCATCCTCAGGAATAAAGCCACGTAACATCACCGACATTACCCACTCTAGCCATATGTGCCAATCATGACTCTTGAGACCAAAGATTTTTAATTTTTCAAGACTCGCTCCCCTCTTTAGATTCGCTGCATACCCATCGGGGAACATCAAGTGCATTTTGACCTACAAGATAATTTCCCTCATAGCTGGCCTTCCAAGATTGAACCAGGCCGTTGGCTTCGACCACTTCTGCTTTCCTTTGCCTTCTCGCATGTTTTGTAACAGTCTATGACATAGTGTCTCTTTATCGACTCTAGCCTTAATATTATCCTTTGTCTTCCCATCTATGTCGAACAATGTACAAAAAATAGCCTCTCTGATATTCTTTTCAGTGTGCATCATGTCGATATTGTGTGGAAGAAGGAGGTCTTTGAAGTAAGGCAGATCCCAGAAGCATGGCTTGTGAGTCTAGGCGTGTTTTGAATTATACCCCTTGAAATATCCTGGACGCTCTGGATCAGGCTCGAGGGAGTTTAACTGATCCAGGATCTGTTGGCCTGTGAACGCAGGTGGTGCCAATTTTTTGACAAATTTAGCTTTGGTAAAGTTCTACTTGTCTTTTCTGAACTGATGGTCAGGATCCAGGAACTGACTATGCAAGTCAAAGCAAGAATACTTCCGACCCTCCTGCAACCAATGAAACTGAAGAGCTGCCTTGCATTGGGGGCACGACAACCTTTCATGCACACACCATCCATAGAATAGCACATACGCTGGCAAGTCATGCATAGAGTACATGTACCACACATGCATTTTGAAGTTTTCTTTTCTAGCGGTATCGTATGTCTTGACCCCATTATCCCAAGCTTCTTCAATTCATCCTTAAGCGGTTGCAGGTACACATTCATATTCTTCCCCGGATAATTGGGCCCTGGAATTATCAACGTCAGAAATATGTTCTTCATTTGCATAATCTGCCCGGGGGGGGGGGAGATTGAGTGGAATGGCAAATATAGGCCAACAACTGTATTGGGTTGACGTCATGCCGAAGGGATTAAAACCATCCGTGGCGGCGCAGACTCGAGGATTCCTTGGATTTGCCACTTTATCCTGATGCAATCCATCGAAGAACACTAACTGCGATTTTGGTCTGCCTCTTCTCACCCATACCGTTGTCTACCACAAGATACCTCCAAGACTCGCAATTGGGACAATAGTCAAGTGTGCATACTCCTTCCTAAATAAGACACATTCTTTATCACATGCATCTATCTTCTCATAGGGCATCTTAAGTACACGAAGTATTTTGTCCGACTGGTACATGTTTGCAGGCATGACATGGCCTTTGGGTAGGAAGCGTCCAAATAGTGTCATCATCGCGTCGTAGCATTCTCTTCACAAGTTGAACTGAGCCTTCAGAGCCATTGGTTATGCAATTGCATCCAGCTGACAGACCTCAGTGTGCTCATGGAGAGGACGTTTTGAAGATTCCAACATTTCATAAAAGGCCTTTGCAAATTCCTCCATCTCATCTTCCGAATCCCGAGCATCATCAAAGTCTTGCACCATGTCTTCGATCCCGGTACCAGGCTCGTCCGTGCGACGACGGACCACCTGAGCTCTTGTGCGTTGTATAGACTCACCATGCAATGTCCACACCGTATAATTAGGCTTAAAGCCCCTCCTCTACAGGTCTTCAATCATTACAGCCTCTGTCGTCTTTTTATAGTTGTCGCATCCACGACAGGGGCAATAGTTTCTTTCCTGGCCATTTGCGAATGCGGCTTTCACAAATTCCTTTGTTTTTACAAACCATTCTTTCGTCATCTCTTTCTGACTAGGGTGACCGGTATACATCCACGCACGGTCACTCATCTTGCGTAGCTACTAAAGACAGAAGAAATATATTTATATATAATTTAGCAATTATATTCATCGGTTAATCAGGTTCGCCATTTTTATTACGTCCAGGCACCCTAGACGCTAATAGGTAAAGATAGGTCCTAATCCCACGCGAGTATGTGTAGATTGGGTTCGTTTTCCCATGCTCTGCTCCGGATCCAACGCAAAATTTCGGCAGCACCTCCCCGTTGCTCTCGTGATACACGTCTCCGCAATAAACAGAGAGGATGTGCATCCGGAGAACAACAGGGAGGCACTGACGAAATTTCGCATCGGATCCAGAGCACACCATACGGGAAAACGAACCCAATCTACACATACTCGGGCTTTCCATGGATAATGTTGGACAATTCGAAAGGATGGTGGTTATAAATATGCAAAGACATGCATATTTATAGATGTCGCCCTTTCGAACGGGAGACGCATACTGGTCACACATACTCATGATTGAAGAAACCTATATATAGCTAGAAAGTTTCATCGGCACGAAGACCGGGACAGAGCAAATTAAGGGGGTAGGAGGAGAAGTCATTTGTGCTCACAAACAAACGTAGGGGCAAAGCTCGTCTAACGCACGTGGAGGTCGTCGAACAACTGCTAGCTTCACCCGATCAACACAAATATGATGTTTTTATAAGATAATCAAAAAATATGTGACCTAACTCTTATTTTCTTTTTTATTTTTTCCTCTTATTCTTCTTCTTCTTCTTGTTATTCTTATTTTCTTTTTTCTTTTTTCCTCTTATTCTTCTTCTCCTTCTTCTTCTTTTCTTCTCTTCTTCTTCTTCTTCTTCTTCTTCTTCTTCTTATTCTTATTTTCTTTTTTCTTTTTTCCTCGTATTCTTCTTCTCCTTCTTCTTCTTTTCTTCTTCTCTTCTTGTTCTTCTTGTTCTTCTTCTTCTTCTTCTTCTTCTTCTTATTTTATTTTTTCTTTTTTCCTCTTATTCTTCTTCTCCTTCTTCTTGTTTTCTTCTTCTCTTCTTCTTCTTCTTATTCTTGTTCTTATTTTCTTTTTTCCTCTTATTCTTCTCTTCCTCTCCTATTTTTCTTTTTCTTCTTCTTCTTCTTTCTTCTCCTTCCCTTCCTTTTCCTTCTTCTTCTTTTATTTCTTCGTCTTATTTTTTTCTTCTCCTTTTTCCTTCTTCTTCTTCTCCTTTCTCCTTCTTCTTCTTCTCATTTCTCCTTCTTCTTCTTCTCCTTTCTCCTTCTTCTTCTTCTCCTTTCTCCTTCTTCTTCTTCTCATTTTCTCCTTTACTAAACAGGAAACTAACCTAACTAAACCTAAAGTAAAACTGAACCTAAACTAAACTAAAACTAAGCCAAAACCTCACTAAAACATATAACTATTTAAACAAAAACTATTAAAAAAAGAACAAATCTAACAGAAAGGGGGAGGAGGGCCACAGGGGGAGGAGAGGCCGCAGGGGGAGGAGGGTAGCAGGGGGAGGAGGGGCACAGTGAGGGGCGAGAGGAGGGCGGCAGCGGCGATGGGGCAGGGAGGCCGGAGGAGGGCGCGCCGGCGGTGGTGGTATCGGGGGTGAGAGAGAGGGGTGTCGGGGTGGAGGAGGGGGCGCAGGGCAGCGGTGGAGAAGGCTGCATGGCGGCCGGGGAGGAGGAGAGGGCGCAGGGCGGCGGCGGAGGAGGGTGCAGGGCGGCCGGGGTTGAGGAGGGTGCAGGGCGGCCGAGGTGGAGGAGGGGGCGCCGGTGGATGAGGGTGCATGGCGCCCGGGGAGGAGGAGGGCACACGGCGGCCGGGGAGGAGGACGGCGCAGGGCGGCCGGGGAGGAGGACGGCGCAGGGAGGCCGGAGGAGGGCGCGGCGGCGGTGATGGTGTCGGGGGTGAGAGAGAGGGGTGTCGGGGTGGCCGTTAGGGGGAGAGAGAGGCGCGTGGGGGTGGGGCTAACGGCCGTTAGTGGGGCACCCTCTTTGTCGTCCGCCTCCCGAAGGCACAGAGGAGAAAAGCGGACGACAAAGAAAGAGGCCGTTAGGGGGAGAGAGGGGCTACGGGGTGGGCCGTCCACCCTCTTTGCCGTCTGCCTGCATGCTCTTTGCCGTGAGCTGGCAGACGGCAAAGAGCTGGCTGAAGGCAAATAGTACCTTTGGCATCAGCGTGCTCTTTGCCGTCTGGTTTCTGGTAGCTGATGGCAAAGAGGGTCTTTGCCATCAGCCAGCAGACGGCAAAGAAGCAGCAAATGGCAAATAACTGTTTTCCAGTAGTGAGTGATGATATTGATTGTCCGCTTCTTCTCTTGGAGTGAGGTTGCTTGGGTCATGCAGATAGTAGCCTTGCTCAATGATTCTACATAAATTTGTTGAGCTGTGATTCAAATGAGACTTAATGGAGAACACCCATTTAGCCTAATCACCCTTAACAAGCTTAGGAGGAGGACCAACATGATTAATACGCGGTGTAGGAACCGGTCCTCCATAGACCATGGGAGGTGGAACTGAGACATGGGTTATAGTCCCATTATTTTTGAGAGGCGAAGAAGGTGGCATACCTTTAGCCACTTCCTTGGAGGAATTGGCCTTTAAATCCTTGTTGGTGGGTTTAGCCACCAACGCCGGTTCGGGAGAACTTTAATTCCCTTAATTAACTCTTTAAGCATGGTTTTGACTTCGTTCGTCAAGGACGTCCTAACGTTGGCCATAGCCGCATTCAAGTCGTCCATTGTGACTGAAGTCAATGTCGTGGCCTTGGGTTGCCCATGAGCTCCTCCCTCTTCATCATCCATACTCTTCGGGTGGTGAAACCCTTAATAAAGAGACCTGGCTCTGATACCAATTGGAAAGATCGATATGGTTGACTAGAGGGGGGTGAATAGGCAACTACCAATTTTTAGCTTTTCTTAACAAGTTAGGGTTAGCAACATAAAGATTCTCTAAAATGACAACTAGGTAAGCAACCTATATGATGCTACCAACTATAATAACTAAGGCAAGTAAGAAATAATCTACTACATTAACATACGGAGTGTAAAGGTTAGATATAACCACAAGTGGAGCCGATGAAGACGAGGATGTGTTACCGAAGTTCCTTCCCTTTGACATGAAGTACGTCTCCGTTGGAGCGGTGTGGAGGCACAATGCTCCCCAATAAGCCACTAGGGCCACCGTATTCTCCTCACGCCCTCACACAATGGAAGGTGTCGTGATTGCACTATAGGTGCCCATGAAGGCGGCGACCGAACCTTTACAAACAAGGTTGGGGCTATCTCCAGACAAAGCTTGGAGGCTCCCAACAAGACCACAGAGCTTCACCACAATGGAATGTGGCTTCGAGGTGACCTCAACCGTCTAGGGTGCTCAAACACCCAAGAGTAACAAGATCCGCAAGGGATTAGTGGTGGGAATCAATTTTCTCTTGCTGGAAGTGTAGATCTAGGCCTTCTCAACCAATCCCTAGAAAATCAACAAGTTTGATTGGCTAGGGAGAGAGATCGGGCAAATATGAGCTTAGGGAGCAACAATGGAGTCTTCGTGGGTCAAAGGTAGGGTTCACGGAGTGGAAGGACCCTTTACATAGTGGGGGAACAAAACCAACCGTTACCCCCACCTACTACACGAGCAGAGCGGTCCTATCGCTCAGGGGCAGCGGTACTACCGCTGCCTCCAGCAGTAGTAGCGCTGACCCCAGCGGTACTACCGCAAGCCCGAGCGGTACAACCGCTAGGACTAGAGCGGTACTACCGCTTTACCCAAGGTAGTGCACGAGCTACAACCGGGCCTACCACCGCTGAGAATGTCTTCGCAAAAAGTCTGTCATAGCACAAACGCTACGAGAGCGGTACTATAGACCTGGAGCGGTACTACCACTGGCCAGGGGGCGGTACTACCGCTTGCGAGCGGTACTACCACTATCCTAGCGGTACTACCGCTCATCTCTAGCGGTAGTACCGCTAGAGCCTTTTTGCCAAGAGAGAGATGAAGAACAAAGGGGGAAGCTCCATAGCAGCAAGGGAAAAAGCGGTGGAGATAATATGTTTGCATGAGAGTTCGATTCCACCCAACTTTTCCGACACGAATCCCTTCTTAATAGTACGGCATTGCTACGACTCAAAATCACTAAAGAGAACCGTAGAAGCCACCGTGCCTCTGATACACGGAGGGGAGTGAAACGTCTTGTGCCTTTGTCATGTATTATCTGAAATGCTCAATGCACACGATTAGTCCGTTGAGGTACTGTCATCAATCACCAAAATCAATTAGGGATAAATATGTCCTAACAAGAACAATGACAACAACGACAACTACGACAACAACAACAACAACACCACCACCAACAACGACAACATTGACAACAACTACAACAGAGACACCAACGAAAACAACAAAAACAATATATAACGACGATGAGAACAACGACAACAACAAAAACAACAAGAACAATAACAACAACAACAAAAACTGACAATGACGATGACGACGAAGACGATGATGACGACAATGACGAGGATAACGAAGACGACGACGATGACGATGATTACGACGAGGACAACGAAGAAAACGACAAAGACGACGAGGATGAGGATGACGACGACTTTGACGACGACGACACCGACAACAATAACAACAACAACGACAACAACAACAACATCAAGAACAAAAACAACGACAACGAGGACAACAACTAGAATAATCAGAACACGGACAAAAACAACTAAAACAACAACAACAACAACAATAAGAGAAACAACAACGACGACGACGACCACAACGCCGACAACAAAGACAATGACGAGAAAACAACAACAATGACAACAGCAACAACAACAACAACAACAACAACAACAATAACAACAACAACGCCGACAATAGCGACAACAGCGATAGCAATGGCAACAACAACAACAACATCATCATCATCAACAACAACAAAGTTAACAACAACAACAACAACAGCAATAACAAAAAACAACAACAAAAACAACAACAACAACAACAACATCATCATCAACAACAACTACAACAACAACTTCAACAACAACAACAACAACGACGACGACGACGACGACTTCAACAAGAACAACGCCGTCAACAGTGACAACAGGGATAGCAACGACAACAACAACAACAACAACATCATTGACAACAACAACAACAACGTCAACAACAACAACAACGTCCACAACAACAACAACAACAAAAACAACAACAACAACAACAACATCATCATCATCAACAATAACTACAACAATAACTTCAACAACAACAACAACAATAGCAACAACAACAACACCAACAACAACACCAATAACAACAATGACAACAACGACGACAACGACAACAATGATAATGATGACAATAATGACAAAGACGAGAACAATGACACCAACGATAACGACAACAACGCCGACAATAACAACAACAACAACAACAACAACGACAACAATGGCAACAACAACAACAACAACAATAACAACAACAACAACGACAACATTAACAACACCGAAGACGATGACGACGATGACAACAACAACAACAACAACAACAACAACAACAACAACAACAACAACAACAACAACAACAACAACAACAATAGTGACAACAACAACAATGACGAAGACAACATTGACAACGACAATAACAATGACAACAACGACTACAACAACAACGAAGACGACTTTGACGACGACGATGACGATGATGACAACAACAACAACAAAAACAACAACAATGACGAAGACGACATTGACGATGACAATAACAACAACAACAACAACAACAACAAAAACAACAACAACAACAACAAAAACAAAAACAACAACAACAACAACAAAAACAACGAAGACGACTTTGATGACAACGATGATGATGACAACACCAACAACAACAACAACGACACCATAGACAACAAAAGCAACAATAACAACAACAACAACAACAACAACAACAACAACAACAACAACAACAACAACAACAACAACAACGATGACAACGACGAAGAT